>NC_142801.1:71678796-71853488 GCF_049724085.1 Artemia sp. Qi Xiang Cuo | reverse complement strand
GCCTAGTTTGTATATTTATCACACCCCCAGAAAAAAAACAGCCCACTGAAAATAACCCTCACGGACAATACCACTTAGGAACGACCTTTGAACTTACACCCTATCCACATCCAGAGCTTTTAAAAATGATCGTAAAATGACTCATCCAGGCTACCGGTAACTTTTTCTTAATACAAACACCATTACTTGGAACGGGAATACACAGTGGTGGTTAAACTAAACCTTTTTGTGTTTTACTAGAGACATTGCCCCCTCCCCCTGTCGCCAATGTCCTAAATATATTGTTAGATCTTAATTTGAAAATAACGAGATTTCATCGGTGCGAACAAAAAGAGATTGTATATGCCTGCGCTTAATAAATTGCAATTGTCTGCATGAGACCGTTTTAATTTGACAGGAGAAAAACATCCCATTTTGATCTGAGAAACCTGTTACAGGAAGTGCTTTAAAAGGGTGACTGCTAATTTTAACCACGCACTGGAGTCTTGTGTCAAATCAGAGCGAAATAATAACAACAGAGCGATGGATGTCTCAGTTAGAGAAAAGATTACAATTGAGAAAAGTCAAACTTTAACGAAAAGAGAATTATTTCTTTTTGCGAGAATTTGGGGCTGCAAAACAATGGTGGGGGGGGGGGTTAGGTTTCGAGGGTAAAAGAATATATTTTATGTTTTCCATTGATTATACTTATGTGTGTATGGTTTGGGGGGTTTACTCGAAGATAGTAGAGGGTGACCACGGAAAACAATTTTATTTGAAAATAAAAATAATGAAAAACAGAACTTAAATTGCAAATTGTGACTGTCAAGACTTCTAAAGAGTTAAATTTATCCATTGTTGTTTACACAACGTCAAAATACTGTCTGATAATTGAATCACATTGCATGTCCGTTATATACGAAATCTCAAGGGTGAATTGTTATGTAACGGGGAAACTATATGTAAGCAGGTCTCTGATTGGCTGAGAAGGAGGATGTATCCGACTCGCTGATTGGCTGAGAAGGAAACACGTGATCTAACTGTTTCCGGGAAAGTCATAACATTTGGGCGAGAGCAACAACAACAAATACTATTTCTGGACACCAAGAAATTCACCTCGAGCATGTACATGACCAAAACAACAACAAATACTATTTCTGGATCATAACATTCGCTGAGAGCGTGCACTTACAACAACAACAAATACTATTTCTGGACACCATGACATTTACGATCGATTACGCAATCAATTTCTCGGAAATTCACTTCCCCCTCGAGTCCTAGATCAATAACACTGTTCCCGTTAGAATTCAATGCGCAGGTGCAACCTACGTCCCGGAGTTATTGCGCATAGAAACAACAAATAAATCGATCTTGGAAAAAGAGGTCATTTAGCGATTACGCAATCCTTCTCCCTAGGGACTCTATGACCATACTGTTTCATAATTCCCCACGCTCGTGAATAAATTATGTCCCCCATCGATTATGTAAATCAACCCTCATGCCAATACACGTGGCCGAACAACAACAACAACAGATCGATTGACCTTGACCCCCATTAGACTCGATCGGTAATCCTTGAATAAATTATGTCCCGTCGGCATTAAACTAAATTGTAGATGGCAGCACGGTGTTCGTCCCGGAGTAGCACCTCCCCCTCTACTAATACCTTATTTTTTTATTGAAAGCAGGGATGCCAAAAGGATAAAAAAATTTTTCATTTAAAGTGGAGACAGAAAAAAATGATATCAAATTCCCTGGGAAATCATTGAAATATTTTGATAGACCCAGGGCCCTCGATTGGGACTGGTTCATTGTCTTGGGGATTTTGCGATTTTTCGTATGCTACTGGCCTAATTTGGCTTTTGCGTGTGCACCCTTTTAATTAGATTCTTTGGATCTTATTGAATGCCACGGCGAATCTATGAATCAGTTTTCCAATAATTTGAGGTATATCTGAATAATGTCGACATTTTTGTTGTTGTCTTTGTACCCCTTTACTCATACCCTAAGTTTTTTTTTTCAAGGAACATTAAGCTGTTTAACGTTATTTTGCGTGTTTGTTTGAACCATATAATGACCTAGTTAATTATTAAGTAAATTATTTTTCTAATGAAAGCTGAGACAGTATCCTATCAAGGTGGTATCCAGAGGGGGGGGGGGTAGGGGGGTATTACATTTGAATGATAATATCTCGAAATTTTTATTGAAAGCAGGGATCCCAAAAAGTTATTTTTTTTAATTTATAGCAGAGACGGCATTTTATCAAGGTGGTATACAGAGGGGGGGTGGGTAGTGAGCTATCATATTTAAATGATAATACCTCGATTTTTTTTAAAGCAGGGGTGACAATAAGTTTATTATTTTTTTTTTATTTAAAGCAGAGACGGTATCCTATCAAGATAGTATCCATAGGGAGGAATAGGGAGTTATTATATATAAGTGATAGTACCTTGATTTTTTTTTATTGAAAGCAGGGTTGCCGAAATGTTGAAAAGTTGACAAAAATTAACAAGATTTTCGTGAGTCATACTTGATACAGCACTTGCATGGTTTTATTGTCCAAAGGGAAAGGGACATGTGCGTTCAACCCGTTTTTTTTCTTATTGATGAAACGGGTTTAACTTGAAAACATTCATTCGTAAGTATCAGACAGATTCACATTAAAACGAATTGGTGTGCCCAAAACGATATCGACATCCCCACCTAACGTTGCGCTCGAGTGACAATGGCGCCCTTTGTCAATAGCCCAAGTCAAGGAGGCACACTTGTGCCTCTATAAAGAGGCGACCCACCACAATGTTAAGCGATTGCAGGTCCTAGAGGTCGCAGAGAGACGGCGGTAATTGCGTTTTGTAGCCCAAGCTTAAACTAAGAAACTTGCAAAATTTCATCCTCCTCCGACTCTATCTTCATGGGGTAAACTGGGCCGGAAGTTTCGACCCTCCCACCACAGCCCGCCTTTAACGTTGTCCGATTGGGCTGAAATTTAGAGGTTAGGCTTTCATAGGACCCGGGAGCTTATCCTCGAAATTTCATCTCAATCCGATTACTCCTTCCCTGTTTTCAAAAAACCAAATATAGCCACTTAAAATTCATCATCATCATTTCTTTTTTTTTTCCTTATCCACGCCTACAGGCCACAGTTGGCAACTGATCCGGGTGAATGAGGACTCATTCGAAGCAGAATTCGACCTGTTAGGGCCTTTTGATATTTTCAGACCGAAAAAATTATCCCCCGAATTTACATTTACAAAAAACCTCGTTTTCCTATAATAGCCCGTGTTAATTTTTCCCACCACAACCCCCCTTTAACGTTGTCTGATCGGGCTGAAATTTAGAGGATAAGCTTTCCTGGGGCTTGGGAGCTTATCCTCGAAATTTCAGCTCAATCTGATCACTCCTTCCCTGTTTTCCAAAAACCAAATATCAAGTTTTGTGGGAATTTGCTTTGCGAAAATAGATTCCATTTACTAAAAAACAATTACAATTGTGTCTCATTAGTCCATTGGTTGATATTTCAGACTGTCAGGCGGAAAACCCGAGTTCGATTCACCGTCAGAGCAAATCTTTTATATACTGAATTTAAACTTTAAAAAAGAAACTCAGTTTCTTTTTTAAATTATTTGAAAAAAATTACGTTTTCTAAAGAGTTAAAGAGGCTGAGTTACAAGGTCCACCCTTAAAACGTACAGGGATTAGGAGGCACAGTTGGGGGGCTGTTAAAGAGGCTGAGTCACAAGTTCGAACCTTAAAACGTACAGTGATTAGGAGGTGCAGTTGGGGGGCTGCTGCCCCCCAAACCCCCGCTTTCAGGAATTAAAAGCCTTAACACAAGAATGTTTAAGAGCTGGGGGTTTGGGGGGCGGCAGTCCCCCAACTTTAACTCCTGACAAGATCAGCTAACAGTTAGTCAAGCAATAATAAGTAATAAACTGTACAAAAACGTGCAGAAATTATTTGAAAAAAACTACGTTTTCTAAAGAGTTAAAGAGGCTGAGTTACAAGGTCGAACCTTAAAACGTACAGGGATTAGGAGGCACAGTTGGGGGGCTACCGCCCCCAAACCCCCGCTTTCGCAGCCTTTAAATACAAAAAAGTTTTTTAAACTGAAAGTAAGGAGCGACGTTAAATCTTAAAACGAACAGAAATTATTCCGTATATGAAAGCGGCTGTGCCCTCCTCAACGCCTCGCTCTTTTCGCTAAAGTTTTTATTGTTTAAAAAAAGAGTTGTGAGAAAGTCAAACTTTAGCGTAAAGAGCGAGGCGTTGAGGAGGGCACAGGCTCTTTCATATACGGAATAATTTCTGTTCTTTTTAAGATTTAATGTCGCTCCTTACTTCCAGTTTAAAAAACTTTTTTTTTATTTAAAGGCTGTGAAAGGGAGGGGTTTGGGGGGTGCCAGCCCCCCAACAGTGCCTCCTAATCCCTGTACGTTTTAAGGCTCGACCTTGTAACTCAGCCTCTTAAAAGGCCAGGTCATAATAAAAGCTTTCAATTTGGGAGGTTTTTGGGAGTCTTTGACGGTCTTATGACCTCAGGGTACTAGATGTTGCAACGTTTTTAAGTATCTACAGTGGTTTAAAAAATTCGATCACCCCCCAAATGATTACCAAAAATATGCACAAATATAACAAATGTAACATTTTGGAATATTATAATACTTTTTTCAAAGATTTAAAGTAAAGCAAAAAAGGTAAATACCCCTAACGACGCTTGAAAGATATTTTAAAAAGAAACTCTTTGGAGATTACTATGGAAATGACCATAGCAGAGGCTTTGAGCCTGGGTGGGAATCTACGAGGAGTCTTTGGAGTATTTAGACCACAGGTGACTTATTGTTGCAACTTTCTTAAATTTTGTAATTTTTGTGAGCATTTGGAAATCAAAGCTTAAACTCAATAATTGATACTAAGTGTCCTAACATTTTGCTTGGATTAAAAGTAACGAACTAGGATGAAAATCTCAACATCTTCCCGGAGCTACTTCAGTCTGCATATTATTTCGTTTAATTACAATTAAAACGGATGAGCTTTTAATTTTTTTACCAGAAAATAGCTGGCATTTAATTTTTCTTCATACCAAATAAACTATTAAGTGTTTATTGTTTCATTGTAATTGAAGTGCTGTCATGTGAAGTGTTCATCATGTATTTATCAATTTGATATGTTTACTCATTTTAATTCAGTTTATAATTTGACTGATATTATTTATTTATCAATTTATATTCTGGAATGAATCCACTAAAGAAAAAAACGAATAATATCCAAAAGAGCAGCTAAAAGCAATAAAAAAGCAACAGTTCACCCTACATGACATTTATTCTATAAAGAAGCCAAAAAAACTTTAAAATGCATTTTTTTTAAATTGTAATTAAAAACCAGTTTTTAATACAAGAAGTCTTTTTAAGAATCCAAAAGAGCAAAAAAAAAACAATCAATATCAAAGTCGCCCATTTCAACTGTTCTAAAGGTGACAAAACAGATATAGGCAAAGGGCATTATGAAAAAATTAAGCTTCTAAGTTCAAAGTTATATTCAAAGTTATTACCCAGATAACTGACGAATTTTGTGTTACGGTATTTGAAATTTTGTATGCAGTAATGCTCGATGAAAAAAACTACTAATTTTGATAATTGTTTATGTTAAGAATACATAAATAATAGATACTTAAACTGCTCGTATTATGCAAGGGTTCTGAAACGCCACAGCCATTTCGTCTCTACCACATTTCTACTTCTCTTGAGGAATAACGAAGACCAGTTTCCAGCCAGCCACTTGTGAATTTTTAACTCATGTATAGGCTCGAATCTGTTGTAAATTTAAGCTGTGATTTGAGAAAGACTGATGAAAACATTAATGTTTGCGGTCAACATTGATCGCGGCGCGCCGCCGACATCTTACCGGCGGCGCTCCACCGACATCTTACCGGCGGCTTGGCGTGCTGTTTTTGGCCCCGCCGCCGCCGGTCTTCCCTCCTCGGCGCGGCGCCGGGGTCTAGTTCAAATCACTTAATGTAATTAACCTCTGTCCAAGTGTTAGTTCATTCAACGCTAATGAACCGGATCAAAGAAGGTCAAAGAGGCTAGCTTCCGCTTTTGCTTTGACAAGAATTAGATTATTAAACATTATGTAGTTTTATTTTATTTGAAGATAAACTTTTGCTTTTATTTTTGTTAGTTTAGTTTTACTATTGATGACGGTCACTACATATGTGCCCGAAATATCTAGTATTTCTTATGAAATTTTATCACTGCTTGTGAGAGTTATCACTGTCTATTAATGGATTGTATCCCTATTTGAACTTTTATTTATCTTCATGGAAAGGCAGTGTGGTCTCCGAAATTATCGATGAAAAATCCCCCAAAAATCTATGAATACCACAACTACTGCAGCACCTCTTCGTAGCACCAAGCGGTCTAGCACTGACACAGCCAGGAGTTGTGTCAGTCTGCTTACACAGCTTGTGTATAAAATCCTCTTTTACTCCAATCTGTGTAGACCTTCGCTCTTTACTTCCTCCCATGACACTTTTATTTCTTATAAGCCCTTTCTTATGACTTTTTAATACCTTATTCGAGGGGAAACTGCTTTTCAGTTAGTATAAAATATGACCTAAAAATGTCAACTTTTCCTCCATTATTTAATAAAATAGCCAATTTTTTGCAGGTGAAAGCAAGGAGTGGCATTAAACCTTAAAGCGGACAGAAATTAATCCGCATGTAAGGGGGCCTACCCCTCTTCTTTATTTTCATTTGTATTCATTTCAAGTTTTATTGTTGCTACTTACTTTCACTTGAGAAAAGCTGTTTTTATGTATATGATCTAAACATGTATTTTCTTGATAGAACATAGCCGTGACTACATCAGATGGTTTTGTAGTGCAGTGAGTTGTTACTAGTAGTAGTATTTTCGTTTTTTTTGCAAGCCATTCATACTATACCTTAAATGCATTCAGATATTTTCTTGATCAAACATAGCCGTGACTACATCAGATGGTTTTGTAGTGCAGTGAGTTGTTACTAGTAGTAGTATTTTCGTGTTTTTTGCAAGCCATTCATGCTTTACCTTAAATGCGTGTGTTCCGACTCTTGCATAAGAAAACGTTAAAATTTATTAAATTTTCAAACGATTTCAAAATGTAAACTCATTTCGAACAAAAAAAAAAAAATTAGTTGAAGATGATGAAAATTAAACAATGAAATAATAGCCTTCTTAATCTCCTGCCCCCCTCAGAAATGGAGGAACGACATAGACAAAAACATAGCCGTGGCTACATCAGATGGTTTAGTAGTGCAGTGAGTTGTTGCTAGTAGTAGTATTTTCGTGTTTTTTGCAAGCCATTCATACTATACCTTAAATGCGTGTGTTCCGACTCTTGCATAAGAAAACGTTAAAATTTAGTAAATTGTCAAACGATGTAAAAATGTAACCTAATTTCGAAAAAAAAAAAAATAATTAGTTGAAGATGATGATGAAAATTAAAAAATTAAATAATAGCCTTCTTAATCTCCTGCCCCCTCAGAAATGAAGGAACGACATAGACAAAAACATAGCCGTGGCTACATCAGATGGTTTTGTAGTGTAGTGAGTTGTTGCTAGTATTAGTTTTCTTGTGTTTTTGCAATTTCATAATGGTAGAACTTAATTGCATTCTGATATTTTATTGATAAAACGCAATAATGACTACTTCCGATGGTTTTGCGGTGAAATGTTTGTTTACTAGTAGTAGTTTTTTAGTTTTGTTTGCAAGTAATTCATGATATACCTTAAATGCATGTGTTCCGACTCTTGCATAAGAAAACATTAAAATTTAGTAAATTGTAAAACGATGTCAAAATTTAAACTCATTTCTAACAAAAAAAAAATAATTAGTTGAAGATGATGATGAAAATTAAAAAAGGAAATAATAGCCTTCTTACTCTCCTGCCCCCTCATAAATGGAGCAACGACATAGACAAAAACATAGCCGTGGCTACATCAGATGGTTTAGTAGTGTAGTGAGTTGTTACTAGTAGTAGTATTTTCGTGTTTTTTGCAAGCCATTCATGCTATACCTTAAATGCGTGTGTTCCGACTCTTGCATAAGAAAACGTTAAAATTTAGTAAATTGTCAAACGATGTCAAAATGTAACCTCATGTCGAACAAAAAAAAAAATAATTAGTTGAAGATGATGATGAAAATTAAAAAATGAAATAATAGCCTTCTTAATCTCCTGCCCCCTCAGAAATGGAGGAACGACATAGACAAAAACATAGCCGTGGCTACATCAGATGGTTTAGTAGTGCAGTGAGTTGTTACTAGTAGTAGTATTTTCGTGTTTTTTTCAATCCATTCATGATATACCTTAAATGCGTGTGTTCCGACTCTTGCATAAGAAAACGTTAATATTTAGTAAATTGTCAAACGATGTCAAAATGTAACCTCATGTCGAACAAAAAAAAAATAATTAGTTGAAGATGACGATGAAAATTAAAAAATGAAATAATAGCCTTCTTAATCTCCTGCCCCCTCAGAAATGTAGGAACGACATAGACAAAAACATAGCCGTGGCTACATCAGATGGTTTTGTAGTGCAGTGAGTTGTTACTAGTAGTAGTACTTTCGTGTTTTTTGCAAGCATTTAATACTATAACTTAAATGAATTCAGATATTTTCTTGATAAAATTTAGCCGTGACTAAATTAGATGTTTTTGTGGGTCAGAGATGTGTTACTAATATTAGTATTTTCGTGTTTTTTGCAAGAAATTCATACTATACCTTAAATGCATGTGTTCCGACTCTTGCATAAGAAAACGTTAAAATTTAGTAAATTGTCAAACGATGTCAAAATGTAACCTCATGTCGAACAAAAAAAAAATAATTAGTTGAAGATGACGATGAAAATTAAAAAATTAAATAATAGCCTTCTTAATCTCCTGTCCCTTCAGAAATGGAGGAACGACATAGACAAAAACATAGCCGTGGCTACATCAGATGGTTTTGTAGTGCAGTGAGTTGTTACTAGTAGTAGTATTTTCGTGTTTTTTGCAAGCCATTCATGCTATACCTTAAATGCGTGTGTTCCGACTCTTGCATAAGAAAACGTTAAAATTTAGTAAATTGTCAAACAATGTAAAAATGTAACCTCATGTCTACAAAAAAAAAATAATTAGTTGAAGATGATGATGAAAATTAAAAAATGAAATAATAGCCTTCTTAATCTCCTGCCCCCTCAGAAATGAAGGAACGACATAGACAAAAACATAGCCGTGGCTACATCAGATGGTTTTGTAGTGTAGTGAGTTGTTACTATTAGTAGTTTTTTCGTTTTTTTTGCAAGCCATTAAAGATATAACTTAAATTCATTAAGATATTTTCATGATAAAACATAGAAATGTATACATCCGAGGGTTTTGTGGTGCAGTGAATTGGTACTAGTAGTATTATTTTCGTGTTTTTTGCAAGCCATTCATACTTTACCTTAAATGCGTGTGTTCCGACTCTTGCATAAGAAAACGTTAAAATTTAGTAAATTTTCAAACAATGTCAAAATGTAACATAATTTCGAACAAAAAAAAAATAATTAGTTGAAGATGATGATTAAAATTAAAAAATGAAATAATAGCCTTCTTAATCTCCTGCCCCCTCAGAAATGAAGGAACGACATAGACAAAAACATAGTCATGACTAATTCAGTTTTTTTTTTTGTTCTTTTTGTTTTTTCTAGTAGTAGTTTTTTCGTGTTTTTTGCTTGACTTTCTTAATATTACATTTCAGAATTCTTATATTTTCTTGTTAAATCGTAGTAGTTAAGCCAACCGAGGTGGTATTGTTTCCGTGTATTGTTACTAGTCGAAGATTTTTAAGTTTTTTTGCTAGTAATTCATACTCTACCTTAAATGCGTGTGTTCCGACTCTTGCATAAGAAAACGTTAAAATTTAGTAAATTGTCAAACGATGTCAAAATGTAACCTCATGTCGAACAAAAAAAATAATTAGTTGAAGATGATGATGAAAATTAAAAAATGAAATAATAGCCTTCTTAATCTCCTGCCCCCTCATAAATGAAGGAACGACATAGACAAAAACATAGCCGTGGCTACATCAGATGGTTTTGTAGTGCAGTGAGTTGTTACTAGTAGTAGTATTTTTTTTTTTTTTGCAAGCAATTCATAATATAACTTAAATGCATTAAGATATTTTCTTTATAAAACATAGCCTTGACTACATCAGATTGTTTTGTATTGCAGTGAGTTGTTACTAGTAGTAGTATTTTCGTGTTTTTTGCAAGCCATTCATACTTTACCTTAAATGCGTGTGTTCCGACTCTTGCATAAGAAAACGTTAAAATTTAGTAAATTGTCAAACTATGTCAAAATGTAACCTCATGTCGAACAAAAAAAAAATAATTAGTTGACAATGATGATGAAAATAAAAAAAGGAAATAATAGCCTTCTTAATCTCCTGCCCCCTCAGAAATGGAGGAACGACATAGACAAAAACATAGCCATGACTACATCATATGGTTTTGTAGTGCAATGAGTTGTTACTATTAGTAGCATTTTATTTTTTTTTTAAATACATTAATAATTTACATTAAATTAATTAATATATTTTATTGATCATACATATTCGTGAATAGATCATATGTTTTTGTAGTTCATTGAGTTGTTACTAGTAGTAGTATTTTCGGTTTTTTTGCAAGCCATTCATACTATACCTTAAATGCGTGTGTTCCGACTCTTGCATAAGAAAACGTTAAAATTTAGTAAATTGTCAAACGATATCAAAATGTAACCTCATGTCGAACAAAAAAAAATAATTAGTTGAAGATGATGATGAAAATTAAAAAAGGAAATAATAGCCTTCTTAATCTCCTGCCCCCTCAGAAATGAAGGAACGACATAGACAAAAACATAGCCGTGGCTACATCAGATGGTTTTGTAGTGCAGTGAGTTGTTACTAGTATTATTATTTTCTTTTTTTTTTCAAGCAATTCATACTATACCTTAAATGCATTCATATATTTTCTTGATAAAACATAGCCATGACTAGATCAGATGGTTTTGTAGTGCAGTGAGTTGTTACTAGTAGTAGTATTTTCGTGTTTTTTGCAAGCCATTCATGCTATACCTTAAATGCGTGTGTTCCAACTCTTGCATAAGAAAACACTAAAATTTAGTAAATTGTCAAACGATGTCAAAATGTAACCTCATGCCGAACAAAAAAAAATAATTAGTTGAAGATGATGAAAATTAAAAAATGAAATAATAGCCTTCTTAATCTCCTGCCCCCTCAGAAATGGAGGAACGACATAGACAAAAACATAGCCGTGTCTACATCAGATGGTTTTGTAGTGCAGTGAGTTGTTACTAGTAGTAGTATTTTCGTGTTTTTTGCAAGCAATTCATACTATACCTTAAATGAATTCAGATATTTTCTTGATAAAACATAGCCGTGAATACATCAGATGGTTTTGTAGTGCAGTGAGTTGTTACTAGTAGTAGTTTTTTCGTGTTTTTTGCAAGCCATTCATACTATACCTTAAATGCATTCAGATATTTTCTTCATAAAACATAGCCGTGACTACATCAGATGGTTTTGTAGTGCAGTGATTTGTTACTAGTAGTATTATTTTCGTTTTTTTTTCAATAAATTAATAATATACCTTAAATGCATTCAGATATTTTATTTATAAAACATATCCTTGACTACATCAGATGGTTTTGTAGTGCAGTGAGTTGTTACTAGTAGTAGTATTTTCGTGTTTTTTGCAAGCCATTCATACTATACCTTAAATGCGTGTGTTCCGACTCTTGCATAAGAAAACGTTAAAATTTAGTAAATTGTCAAACGATGTCAAAATGTAACCTCATGCCGAACAAAAAAAAAATAATTAGTTGAAGATGATGAAAATTAAAAAAGGAAATAATAGCCTTCTTAATCTCCTGCCCCCTCAGAAATGGAGCAACGACATAGACAAAAACATAGCCGTGACTACATCAGATGGTTTTGTAGTGCAGTGAGTTGTTACTACGTAGTAGTAGTATTTTCGTTTTTTTTGCTAGCAATTCATACTATAACTTAAATGTATTCAGATATTTTCTTGATAAAACATAGTCTTGACTACATAAGATGGTTTTGTGATGCAGTGAGTTTTTACTAGTAGTAGTATTTTTGTGTTTTTTGCAAGCAATTCATAATATACCTTAAATGCATTCAGATATTTTCTTGATAAAACATAACCATGACTACATCAGATGGTTTTGTAGTGCAGTGAATTGTTACTACGTAGTAGTAGTATTTTCATGTTTTTTGCAAGCAATTCATACTATACATTAAATGCATTCAGATATTTTCTTGATAAAACATAGTCGTGACTCCATCAGATGGTTTTGTAGTGCTGTGAGTTGTTACTAGTAGTAGTATTTTCGTGTTTTTTGCAAGCCATTCATGCTATACCTTAAATGTGTGTGTTCCGACTCTTGCATAAGGAAAAGTTAAAATTTAGTAAATTGTCAAACGATGTCAAAATTTAACCTCATGTCGAACAAAAAAAAAATAATTAGTTGAAGATGATGATGAAAATTAAAAAATGAAATAATAGCCTTCTTAATCTCCTGCCCCCTCAGAAATGAAGGAACGACATAGACAAAAACATAGCCGTGACTACATCAGATGGTTTTGTAGTGCAGTGAGTTGTTACTAGTAGTAGTATTTTCGTGTTTTTTGCAAGCCATTAATACTATACCTTAAATGAATTCAGATATTTTCTTGATAAAACATAGCCGTGACTACATCAGATGGTTTTGTAGTGCAGTGAGTTTTTACTAGTAGTAGTATTTTAGTGTTTTTTGCAAGCAATTCATACTATACCTTAAATTCATTCATATATTTTCTTGATAAAACATAGACGTGACTACATCAGATGGTTTTGTAGTGCAGTTAGTTGTTACTAGTAGTAGTATTTTCGTGTTTTTTGCGAGCAATTCATACTATACCTTAAATGCATTCAGATATTTTCTTGATAAAACATAGCCGTGACTAGATCAGATGGTTTTGTAGTGCAGTGAGTTGTTACTAGTAGTAGTATTTTCGTGTTTTTTGCAAGCCATTCATGCTTTACCTTAAATGTGTGTGTTCCGACTCTTGCATAAGGAAACGTTAAAATTTAGTAAATTGTCAAACGATGTCAAAATGTAACCTCATGTCGAACAAAAAAAAAATAATTAGTTGAAAATGATGATGAAAATAAAAAAATGAAATAATAGCCTTCTTAATCTCCTGCCCCCTCAGAAATGGAGGAACGACATAGACAAAAACATAGCCGTGGCTACATCAGATGGTTTTGTAGTGCAGTGAGTTGTTACTAGTAGTAGTATTTTCGTTTTTTTTGCAAGCAATTCATACTATACCTTAAATGCATTCAGATATTTTCTTGATAAAACATAGCCGTGGCTACATCAGATGGTTTTGTAGTGCTGTGAGTTGTTACTAGTAGTAGTATTTTCGTTTTTTTTGCAAGCAATTCATGCTTTACCTTAAATGCGTGTGTTCCGACTCTTGAATAAGGAAACGTTAAAATTTAGTAAATTGTCAAACGATGTCAAAATGTAACCTCATGTCGAACAAAAAAAAAAAATAATTAGTTGAAGATGATGATGAAAATAAAAAAATGAAATAATAGCCTTCTTAATTTCCTGCCCCCTCAGAAATGGAGGAACGACATAGACAAAAACATAGCCGTGGCTACATCAGATGGTTTTGTAGTGCAGTGAGTTGTTACTAGTAGTAGTATTTTCGTGTTTTTTGCAAGCCATTCATGCTATACCTTAAATGAGTGTGTTCCGACTCTTGCATAAGGAAACGTTAAAATTTAGTAAATTGTCAAACGATGTCAAAATGTAACCTCATGTCGAACAAAAAAAAAATAATTAGTTGAAGATGATGATGAAAATTAAAAAATGAAATAATAGCCTTCTTAATCTCCTGCCCCCTCAGAAATGAAGCAACGACATAGACAAAAACATAGCCGTGGCTACATCAAATGGTTTTGTAGTGCAGTGAGTTGTTACTAGTAGTAGTATTTTCGTGTTTTTTGCAAGCCATTCATGCTATACCTTAAATGCGTGTGTTCCGACTCTTGAATAAGAAAACGTTAAAATTTAGTAAATTGTCAAACGATGTCAAAATGTAACCTCATGTCGAACAAAAAAAAAAATAATTAGTTGAAGATGATGATGAAAATTAAAAAATGAAATAATAGCCTTCTTAATCTCCTGCCCCCTCAGAAATGAAGGAACGACATAGACAAAACATAGCCGTGGCTACATCAGATGGTTTTGTAGTGCAGTGAGTTGTTACTAGTAGTAGTATTTTCGTGTTTTTTGCAAGCCATTCATGCTATACCTTAAATGTGTGTGTTCCGACTCTTGCATAAGGAAACGTTAAAATTTATTAAATTGTCAAAATATTTCAAAATGTAACCTCATGTCTAAAAAAAAAAAAAAAATTAGTTGAAGATGATTATGAAAATTAAACAATGAAATAATAGCCTTATTAATCTCCTGCCCCCTCAGAAATGAAGGAACGACATAGACAAAAACATAGCCGTGGCTACATCAGATGGTTTTATAGTGCAGTGAGTTGTTACTAGTAGTAGTATTTTCGTGTTTTTTGCAAGCCATTCATACTATACCTTAAATGCATTTAGATATTTTCTTGATAAAAAATAGCCGTGACTACATCAGATGGTTTTGTAGTGCAGTGAGTTGTTACTAATAGTAGTAATGTCGTGTTTTTTGCAAGCCATTCATGCTATACCTTAAATGCATTCAGATATTTTCTTGATTAAACATAGCAGTGATTACCCCAGATCGTATTGTAGTGCAGTGAGTTGTTACTAGTAGTAGTATTTTCGTGTTTTTTGCAAGCAATTCATACTATACCTTAAATGCATTCAGATATTTTGTTTATAAAACATAGCCGTGACTACATCAGATGGTTTTGTAGTGTAGTGAGTTGTTACTAGTAGTAGTATTTTCGTGTTTTTTTGCAAGCAATTCATACTATACCTTAAATGCATTCAGATATTTTCTTGATAAAACATAGCCGTGACTACATCAGATGGCTTTGTAGTGCAATGAGTTGTTACTAGTAGTAGCACTTTCGTTTTTTTTTAAAGACATTCATACTATACCTTAACTGCATTTAGATATTTTATTGATAGAACATAGCCATGACTACCTCAGATTTTTTTGTGGTGAATTGAAGTGTTACTATTAGTAGTATTTTCGTGTTTTTTGAAAGCAATTCATACTAAACCTTAAATGCATTTAGATATTTCCTTGATAGAACATATCCGTGACTACATCAGATGGTTTTGTAGTGCAGTGAGGTGTTACTAGTTGTAGTATTTTCTTGTTTTTTCAAGCCATTCATACTATACCTTAAATGCATTCAGATATTTTCTTGATAAAACATAGCCGTGACTACATCAGATGGTTTTGTAGTGCAGTGAGTTGTTACTAGTAGTAGTATTTTCGTGTTTTTTGCAAGCCATTCATACTATACCTTAAATGCATTCAGATATTTTCTTGATAAAACATAGCCGTGAATACATCAGATGGTTTTGTAGTGCAGTGAGTTGTTACTAGTAGTAGTATTTTCGTGTTTTTTGCAAGCCATTCATACTATACCTTAAATGCATTCAGATATTTTCTTGATAAAACATAGCCGTGACTACATCAGATGGTTTTGTAGTGCAGTGAGTTGTTACTAGTAGTAGTATTTTCGTGTTTGTTGCAAGCCATTCATAATATACCTTAAATGCATTCAGATATTTTTTTGATAAAACATAGCCGTGACTACATCAGATGGTTTTGTAGTGCAGTGAGGTGTTACTAGTAGTAGTATTTTCGTGTTTTTTGCAAGCCATTCATGCTATACCTTAAATGCGTGTGTTCCGACTCTTGCATAAGGAAACGTTAAAATTTAGTAAATTGTCAAACGATGTCAAAATGTAACCTCATGTCGAACAAAAAAAAAAATTAGTTGAAGATGATGATGAAAATTAAACAATGAAATAATAGCCTTCTTAATCTCCTGCCCCCTCAGAAATGGAGGAACGACATAGACAAAAACATAGCCGTGACTACATCAGATGGTTTTGTGGTGTAGTGAATTGTTACTATTTGTATCATTTTATTGTTTTTTTTGCAATACAATAATACTATAAAATAAATGCTTTAAGATATTTTCTTGATAAAAAATATCAGTTAATCACTACTATTGTTTTTTGGTGAAGTGTGTTGTTAATCGTAGTAGTCTTTTAGTTTTTTTATGCAAGCCATTCATGCTACACCTTAAATGCGTGTGTTCCGACTCTTGCATAAGGAAACGTTAAAATTTAGTAAATTGTCAAACGATGTCAAAATGTAACCTCATGTCGAACAAAAAAAAAAAATTAGTTGAAGATGATGATGAAAATTAAACAATGAAATAATAGCCTTCTTAATCTCCTGCCCCCTCAGAAATGGAGGAACGACATAGACAAAAACATAGCCGTGACTACATCAGATGGTTTTGTAGTGCAGTGAGTTGTTACTAGTAGTAGTATTTTCGTGTTTTTTTTGCAAGCCATTAACACTATACCTTAAATGCATTCATATATTTTCTTGATAAAACATAGTCGTAACTACATCAGATGGATTTGTAGTGCAGTGAGTTGTTACTAGTAGTAGTATTTTCGTTTTTTTTGCAAGCCATTCATACTATACCTTAAATGCATTTAGATATTTTCTTGATAGAACATAGCCGTGACTACATCAGATGGTTTTGTAGTGCAGTGAGGTGTTACTAGTTGTAGTATTTTCTTGTTTTTTCAAGCCATTCATACTATACCTTAAATGCATTCAGATATTTTCTTTATATAACTTAGTCTTTAATAAATCAGATGGTTTTGTATTTCATTTAGTTGTTACTATTTTTATCAATTTAGTTTTTTTTGCAAGCAATTCATACTTTACATTAATTGTATTAATATTTTTTATTGATAAAACATAGTAGTGACTATCTCAGATGGTTTTGTAGTGCAGTGAATTGTTACTAGTAGTAGTATTTTCGTGTTTTTTGCAAGCAATTCATACTATACCTTAAATGCATTCAGATATTTTCTTGATAAAACATAGCCCTGACTACATCAGATGGTTTTGTAGTGCAATGAGTTGTTACTAGTAGTAGTATTTGCGTGTTTTTTGCAAGCCATTCATAATATACCTTAAATGCATTCATATATTTTCTTGATAGAACTTAGCCGTGACTACATCAGACGTTTTTGTAGTTCAGTGAGGTGTTACTAGTTGTAGCATTTTCGTGTTTTTTGCAAGACATTCATGCTATACCTTAAATGTGTGTGTTCCGACTCTTGCATAAGGAAACGTTAAAATTTAGTAAATTGTCAAACGATGTCAAAATGTAACCTCATGTCGAACAAAAAAAAAATAATTAGTTGAAGATGATGATGAAAATTAAAAAATTAAATAATAGCCTTCTTAATCTCCTGCCCCCTCAGAAATGGAGGAACGACATAGACAAAAACATAGCCGTGGCTACATCAGATGGTTTTGTAGTGCAGTGAGTTGTTACTAGCAGTAGTATTTTCGTGTTTTTTGCAAGCCATTCATACTATACCTTAAATGCATTCAGATATTTTCTTGATAAAACATAGCCGTGACTACATCAGATGGTTTTGTAGTGCAGTTAGTTGTTACTAGTAGTATTATTTTCGTGTTTTTTTGCAAGCCATTCATACTATACCTTAAATGAAGTAATATATTTTTTTCATATAACTTAGCCGTTACTAAATCAGACGGTTTTGTAGTTCAGTGAGGTGTTACTAGTTGTAGTATTTTCGTGTTTTTTGTAAGACATTCATACTATACCTGAAATTCATTCAGATATTTTCTTGATCAAACATAGCTGTGAATACATAAGTTGGTTTTGTAGTGCAGTGAGTTGTTACTAGTATTAGTATTTTCTTGTTTTTTTTACATAGTCGTGATAAAATCAGATGGTTTTGTAGAGAAGTGAGTTGTCATTAGTAGTAGTATTTTCGTGATTTTTTTTTTCAAGCCATTCATACTATGCCTTAAATACATTCAGATATTTTCTTGATCAAACATGGCCGTGACTACATCAGATGGTTTTGTAGTGCAGTGAGTTGTTACTAGTAGTAGTATTTTCGTGTTTTTTTGCAAGCCATTCATACTATACCTTAAATGCATTCAGATATTTTCTTGATTAAACATAGCCGTGACTACATCAGATGGTTTTGTAGTGCAATGAGTTGTTACTAGCAAATTTATTTTAATAGTATAACTTTTCATTTATTATTACAGCTTCCCTAATCAAAGGTAAATCTAGACCAGAATTTTGTAAGAAAGATGTACAGTTTCGTTAAAAATGAAATCTAGACCCGAATTTTGTAAGAGATATGAACAGTTTAATTAAGAGGGAATCAATAATATAATAAATATTTTCCATTGGTTTAATAATTTGAATCGGACATCTTAAGTGCCTCGAGTGTTCCTATGAAATTGATCCTAAGACTTAAATTACTTTATCAGATACGTTGGGGCTTTAAGGTGAAATTTGACTCGCATATGCTTGAGATATTAAGCGTTTGAATCTGATAAGAAGAATGGGATGATATACATTCAGTTCCTTCTTACAATTTGGAAGATGAAGGGGAATGCTGCAAATTGACGCTTTTATTTCGCTAAACTTGGTGAGCAGTTTTTTAACTTAACTTTATAGAAACTTCAATAGTTTAAATGAGATAATTTAAATTTTCTTATAGAAACTGCATTAGTTTAAACTAAAATTAGTAAATTCAATTTAATTTTTATTTTATACTTATGTCATTTTTATAGAAGCTACACTTGTTGAAACTAAATAATTTAAAATTTTTTATTTAAGCTGTATTAGTTTAAATAAAAAGTAGTAAATGCAATTTAATTTTTATTTTGTAATTCAGTCATTTTTATATAAACTGCACATTTTTTGTTACCAAATTCTTGTCAGTTAACACTAAGCTGTAAATCAGGTAACTCTCTCACAGTAACAATAGGCTTAGCAGTGATTAAATCTCATTGTCGGTGACAATTTAATCAGATCAGAGTTGTGCAAAATGGAATACCTTTTTGCAAATTGAGTAAGCTTCTATTTCATAGACAAAATATTTGAATTCCTTTTATTCAAATCACCTATCAAGTTATCAAAAAAATAGAAATGATATAATAAAGCCTTAAAAAGTATTATAATGGAGGCTCAGAAGTCTTTGGGGCGCCGGGGGACCCTTTGGGAGCCCAGAGAACCTTTGAGGACCGGGGGCTTCCTTCAGGGTTGGGGTGGAGGGATCGGAGCCCTTTGGGGTTGTGGTAAGGGACCTCACAACGCTGTTCAAATGGAACTTGTGTATTATAACGATCACAGAGTTTCACCCTCAAATCCTCGTCTAAAATCCTCTTTTAAAATATCTCTAACTGTTTCACCGAAATAATTCCCTAAAATAATAATTTGTTCTGAAAAGATATAATAAAGCCATTTAACTAATCCCCGTGTAACTGAATCCGCATGTAACTGAACTCTCGTGCAAGTCAACCCTCGTGCAACTCAACTCCAAAAAAAAACTAGTCGCTCCTTACTTTTATCTGCCATTAAGGGAAGTCAGTAGGGATATAAACTGCTGCTCTTAAAGTTAACAATCTTTATTAACTTAAATTTAATTTCCATTTCAGGAAATAAAAAATGACAGAAAGATGTTTCATTAGCCTCGCTGAAATACCTGGAATTCGGAGACAATTGAAGTCCTCTACAGTAGTGATAAACAAACTAACAGAAAGTGAGTTAAAGTCCTGTGCTCTGCTGGCATCAGGATCTTTACATCCTCGTTATGACGAATTGGAATTTCATTCCAAGTGTGAAATAAGCGAACCAAAGAAGAAAAAGCAAAGAGTAGAATATGGTTCTTTAAGCAATGCAAGTGATACACAGGCCCCCAAGTTTTCTAGCCTGAAAAAGAAACAAACTTGTCAGACATACATTAAAGATAAGACAAAGGTCATTTGCACACAAATTAAAAACAAAAACAACAAGTTCATGTCAACATCTGGAAGAGTTTTGGAAATTCCACTTGATGTGAAAGATGAAGCACTTATAGGAAAAGTAGAAAAGAAAACCCGGAAAACCCAGCAAAAGCTGAAAAGAAAACTTAGAAACTCTGAGGCTATGGAAACGAAGTGGTCGGTTGAAAAAGGAAAGACAGGTGGTAATGAAGAAGACAGAAGCCCTGTAAAGCAGCTGAGGCTAAAAATAAGTTCCACAAGCGATAGATCTTCAATGGCACATTCTAAATACTGCATTCCAATTTCGGATAACTCTCTTGAAACAGAAATCGTGCCAGATAATTCTACTTGTATAAGTGAAGTAGATTTGTCTAATATTTGTTCAATCAAAGTTTAGGATGAATGGGAAATTATATTTTTTATATACCCGAAAATATCGTAGGAATTTGCCAGTGAGAAATGGGTTGAATTTGTTTACTTTTTAAGTTTCTTTTGGAAGAGATTAAACTTTGCTAAGATTATTTGCTTATGGTTTCTTTTTTCAATTTGAAGTGTTTCTTTTAAAAGAATCTTTTCATAGGTGACGTTTTGCATCAAAAACTCTTCTTAGGAAGTTTCCCGCAGTGTTTAGACAGCAATGAGCTGGTAAACAGTTAAAAGAGCAAGAAAAAAAGCTCATATCTGCAAAAATCTGCAACTTTGTATTTTTGGCCAGAAGAATAATAGACGAATATAGAAGTTAGTTACGTAAGTTAATTTGTAAAGACATCCATTTAGCAAAAGAAAATTAAAATTTTTATGCAAATAAAAGCTACATTAACTAAAAAACGATCATAAATTAAAAAAAAAAACAAGTTTTTTAAACTGAAAGTAAGGAGCGACATTAAAACGAACAGAAATTATTCCCTATATGAAAGGGACTGCCCCCTCCTCAACGCCTCACTCTTTACGCTAAAGTTTGACCCTGTGTCACAACTTTATTTTTTAAAACAATAATTTACTAAAATAAATTATTACTTTACTAAAATAAATTATTACTTTACTAAGATAAATTATTACTTTACTAAAATAAATTATTAAAAACAAAAAAAATTTTTAAACAAGAAAAACGGGTTTTAATTTTCTATAAAGCAGTGAAATACAAAACAATTAATTATGCACAAAAGCTCTGAATATTTCGGCCCCACATCCGGGAGCCTTTCTCAACAGAAAAAAAAATAAAATAAATAAATAAAATAAAATAAAGAAAAAAAAAACTTAACTTACATCACAATAAAACATACTAAATACATAAAGAGAAAGAAAAAAAACAAAAGAAAAAATATAAATAAATAAGAAACAAAATTCACATATTAAATAAACACTTCCATGCACTGAATGTCTATATGATTCAACTCACCTCCTCCCAGTATATAAATGGAAATATATTAAATAAACACTTCCATGCACTGAATGTCTATAATGATTCAACTTATTCAAAATAAATTATTACTTTACTAAAATAAATTATTACTTTACTAAAATAAATTATTACTTTACTAAAATAAATTTTTACTTTACTAAAATAAATTATGACTTTACTAAAATAAATAATTACTTTACTAAAATAAATTATTACCTCCAATTCGCAAATCCCATTACCCTTTTTTTTGCAAAGGTTAATCAAACATATCCGATTGTAAAAGCATTAAAAAATTTTCCAATTACTAATTACTCCTTTTTGCATATGCTAAATAATTCTGAGTATAGTGTCCAATTTTTTGTCTGCTTTTCAAAATGTTCGTATTTGTTTAGAATGAAGTGTTTTTTTATAGCAGATACCCCCCGTGCCACTGAACCCCCATGGAACGGAACCCCTGGATATCCGACACCCCGTACAACTGAACCTCCGTGCTACTCGACCCCATTCAACTAATCCCCGTGTAACTGAATCCGTATGTAACTGAACCCTCGTGCAAGTCAACCCTCGTGCAACTCAACTCCCTCAAAACACTTTTCAGCCATTTCTTGTAAATTTTTTTTATTTCTAAACTATCTAAAATTGACAACACTGTGCAAATCATCACTTGTGTATTATACAGTACACATTCATTCCATCTCCTCCAAAACACTTTTCGGTTATTTCTTGTTAAAATTATCCAATCGCTAATTACCCCTTTTTTCTCCACCTTCAAATGTTCCTTTAGTCATTGCCCAGTTAACACTAAGATGTAAATTTAGTAATCCTCTCGCAATAACAAACCAAACCAGATTATACCCACTTAACCAGATAAAAAAGGGCGGTCACACTAACTTGATTAGTAATTGAACTTTCAGTCCTAAATTCACGGGTTTATGCAAAGTGCTATGTACTTCATTTAAAGAATACCAGTTAAAAAAAAAAAAATAAAAAATAAACATGTATCCTTGAGTTTGACCTCCAAAAAATCGATGTCACAATAGAAAACCCGTCTCTTTGAAAGGTGTAATGCCCTGTAGAATATCTACCAGAAAAACCTGTTTGGTACGGAGGGGCCATAGAATTCAATAGATGGTTACTACTGGCGTATCTGATGAAATAATTTAGGTCGTATTATAAATTTAATTTGTTTTTAATGCACTAGTTTTTCAGTAAGGACACTCGATAACCTAAAAGTGTTTGATTCAAACTTTTGCCTTGAGAATCGATGTTGTTATAAGAATTTCAAAAGGATCGTTTTTGAGTGCTGGCGTATCTGATGAAATAATTTAGGTCGTATGATATTAGTGGTAGTTTTTTTTTTAAGTAAACTCAATGTCTCTGTGTGATTCAACCTCAATGTACTATGACTATGTGTGTTGAAAAGTCCTTCACAACATAATTTTGGTTTTTTTTTTCTTGCCTTAAACTATTTTTTTTTTATCATGAACACGTAATAAACACATTTGATCAATTACTTGGTAACCATTAAAAACGAAATTTTCGAATTAATTAAATAGTTTCATTATATTTCAAAATAATTTTAAGTAGTTGGAGAGATTTTTTTTGTTCGGCATATAAGAAATGTTTAAGCAATCACTTAAAATAAAGAGTTAAATTTTAATACCTTTTGACAGTTTACTAAATTTTATGGTTTTATTTACTTTCAAAGTGTTTTTGTCAGTCATCATATTTAATCATTCACAAACAATACTGAAGAAAACTAATTTCCACAGTTTATCGACATTATATTATTAAGAAGGCTGTTATTTCATTTTTAATTTTAATTTTTTTGATTTTATATTGGTGAAGAATTTAAACACAGCTCCAACTAGTTATTTTTTTTGTTCGGCATAGATGAAAGGTCCAATACCTCAGTTAAACTAAGAGGTTACATTTTGATATTGTTTGACAATTTACTAAATTTTAAGGTTTTCTTTAGTTTCAAAATGTTTTTGTCAATCACCATCTTTAATTATTCACAAACAATACTGAAGAAAACCGATTTCCACTGTTTATCGACATTAAGTTATCGAGAAGGTTATTATCTCTTTGAAATTTGAGTTTAAATTTTTAATTTTCATGCTTTTTATTTTATGTTGATGAATAATTAAAACACAACATTAAATAGTTATTGTTTTTTTGTTCGGCATAGATGAAAGGTCCAATACCTCAGTTAAACTAAGAGGTTACATTTTGACATCGTTTGACAATTTACTAAATTTTAAGGTTTTCTTATACAAGAGTCGGAACACACACACAAACACACACAGACACACACACAAACATACACACACGTTACCAAATTCCACATTATTGCATAGAAATACCAAAATCATAGGTTAGGTTAGCCTATGTACTCGCGCGTTGTACAATTTGCGTACAATTTGCGAATCCATTTTTGGAAAAAAAAAAATTTTGGAAAAAAAAATTGGCACCTGACGCTGATTCAGGAATGGTAACTATTATTTCGGTTCGTCTTAAAATTGAAAATTTATTGCGAAAAGAAATTAATGGTGATTTAGAAAAAAAAGTCTGACACCCCTCAAAAATGGCATCAGATCAAAATGGAAAGTCTACCATTGGAATCAACAGGGTCGAAAACCTATAACTGAGAAATTACAACTTCCCTCCTTTAACAACAAGGGAAAGGACTTAGTGGGTAGCACTAATCTGTCTCCCGGGTTTTTTATTTTGGTTTTTTTTTTCTAGCGAGGCTAGGGGGTGACCAGAACATCATAGAGAGTTATATAATAGCTCATTCGAAAGGAAAGTTGCCCAGAACCACTTCCGTATTTTGCTTCTACACAAATGCGTATATTATCCAGATATTCCCTAATATTTTGTGAAAAATCAAAGTTCACTACTCCATGTTTTAGTTTATTTATTGAACTGGTTTCTATAAATATCTCTTTAAATGCTTTTAACAAGTCATCAACCGTATTTATTGGCAAGTTGGCGTCATTGCCTATGGTATGCTCGACCTATTTTAGATAGGTTAAGGCCTGTACTCTTAATCGTAGAATCATTCTGTATTTTAACGCTCCAAACGTCTGTTTTTGTTAATTGTACAAACTTGGTCAATTGTACATTAAATTCGTCAATATCTGATTGACCAGTGAATTCTGGGATAGATTTTGCAATCTCTATATGTTTTGCGACTAACTTTTGCACTATTAATAATTCATTTAGATCGTCCATGTTTTTTTTGCGTTTGTATCAGCTTAAAATTTTGCTTAAAATGTTTTGGGGTAGGCTATTATCTCCTATGAGATATAATGGGTCTCTTATCGTAGTTTAGCGGTTATAGGCCTAATCAATATATTTATGTCTGCATGTCTCTAACAATTAAATTAAAATGACAAAGTTTAAATAGCCTAACTAGTTTGCAGTTTTCCTCCAATTTCCGACACGCGCCATTTGTTGCGATAAAAGATTTTACTTGTAGTAATGGGAAAACTTATTATTTGTAGCGATATATGCCCTATATGCCTTATACCTTATATACCCTATATGCCCTATACCTTATATGCCCTGGGGGCATATAAGGTTTATATAGAAAGGGTGGCCGTATAAATTTCAAAGGGGGCTCATTGGACTGGTAATAAGAAGTTCTAATGCCCTTTTTAAGATTCAAAGTGATCGGAGGACAACTCTCCCGTTTTTTGGTTTTGGACCAGGGCACTTCGTATAGAAGGAATTGTCACCGAAACTTCGAAAGGTGCTCATTTGATTGAAAACTGCAACGTCTAGTGCCCTCTTTAACAGTCGAAAGTTATTGGAGGGTTAACCAGCCCCTTCCCCCTCCCCAACGCCCATCATTTCCCCAAATACACCCAATCAAAATTTTCAAATAGCAATTTTGTTAAGCGTAGTTGAAAGGTCCGGAAAATATTTCTTTGAGGATGACAACTCCTCCACAGCCCTCAGGGTAGTAAGCTATGCCCTTGGGGCATTTAAGGTTTTGATAGAAAGAGTGGTCGTATAAACCTCAGAGTGGGCTCATTGGACTAGTAATCAGAAGTTTTAGCTCCTCTTTTTAAGAGTCAAAGTATTCGCAGGGCAGCTAACCCCCACACGTCGTATTTTCCCAAAATGCATTTTATAGAAATTTTGAGATAGCCATTTGTTCAAACAATAGTCGAAAGATCATAGGCAGCGCAATGGCAGTGCTTAAGTAAAGAGCCATGTGGGCACAATGTATCCCTTTTTTAATACCAGGGCACTCCGAATGGAAAGTTTTCTTAGAAACTTTGGAAGGGGCGTATTCGATTCGAAATTATAAGTTAATAGTTCATAGTGATTTGAGGGCAACCAGCCCCCCCCCCCAAGCCGATCATTTCCTCAAACCAATCCAATCCAAATTCTGAGGTAGTCATTTTGTACACCTTAGTTGAAAGGTCTAGTAATTATGTCTTTGAAGACTACCTGCCTCCCCAGAGCCCTCAGGGAAAGGGCTGTAAGTTTTATTCTTGGGTGGGGGGGGGGGTATAACGTTATTATTGAGAGAGTGCTCGTATAAACCTTAGAGGGGGCTCATTGGACTGGTAAACAGAAGTTCTAGTGCCCTTTTTAAGAGTCAAAGTGATCAGGGGGCAGCTACCTCCCACACGTCGTATTTTCCCGAAATGAATCTGATACAAATTTTGAGATAGCCATTTGTTCAAAAATAGTCCAAAGATCATACGCAGCACAATGGGACTGCCTAAGTAAAGAGCCATGTGGGCACAATGTATTAATTTTATTTTAATACCAGGGCACTTCGTATGGAAAGATTTGTCATAGAAAATTCGAAAGGGGCATATTCGATTGGAAATCGCAAGTTTCATTGCCCTTTCTAATAGTTAAAAGTGATTTGAGGGCAACTAGACCCCTCCCCATCCTGATCATTTCCCCAAAAACATCCAATCAAAATTTTCAGATAACCATTTTGTTCACCGAAGTTGAAAGGTCTAGTAATTATGTCTTTGAAGATTAACCCCCCCCCTCCCCAGAGCCCTTAGGGAAAGAGCTATAAGTTATCCCCTGGGGGCCAATGAGGTCTTTTGTGGAAAGGATGGTTGTATAATCTTTCGAGGGAGTCATTGGATAGGAAATTAAAAGCTTTTGTGCCCTTTTTAATAGTCTAAAATGATGGCAGGGCAACCAGCCCCCCCCCCATCCTTTATCCAAACACATCCAATCAAAATCTTGAGATAGCCGTTTTGTCAAACACACTTAAAAGCTTCAGTAATTATGTCTTTCGGCATGACAATCCCCCTCCCATGGCCCTCAGGTAAAGGGCTATAAGTTATATTGGTTGCCCATTGAAAAGGGAGTCGTATGAACGTCGGTTGTGGCTCATTTCCATTCAATTGGATATCAGAAGTTCTGGAGTCCTCTTTGTGGGTCACAAGTAATTGGAGGTCAACTAGTCCGACCACGCGTCTTCTTTTCCCCAAAGGCATCAATTATCTCTTTGGGGACGTCAACACCCTCATATCCCCCATAACAAGGGTTGTAAGTTAGGCAATTCGATCACTTTTTACATATAGTATATATTATTGAAAAACGTATGCATGTTTGGACTTTACTTTCCAAAAATACAAAGGGCATTCAGGTGAGCTTTTCAGAGAAGGTTGAGGGAAGTGTTGAATGAAATCAAAACACATTATGTATATACGGGTTGTCAAAAGGGTGTAACTCAGGAATGATTGAGTATATTAATTTGGAACTTTCAGGAATTGATAACCGAGATGATAAATTGACATAAAAGGAAATATTTGTAGGCTAATGCTGCTACTACTACAATTACCACCACAGCTACTGCTTCCACTACTACTACCTTAACTACAGGACGACATTTAAAATATTGAGGTTAAATTTGAACTAAACCCAAAGTCACTATGTGTGTGCACATTGTTTAAAGATAGGGTATCTCAAGAATGGATTTGAGTACTATGTTGGGACTTTCATCAAAAATTGACTTATCGTTAGTGGAAAGGGCCAGGCAATGCGGAGGCAGACACCCTTATTGACGGGGGCCCGGTGGTGCACCAGCAGTAGAATACCATATATTTAAAATATAAGATTCTTTCCTTCTATAGATGATTCGGGCAGAAATTAAACGTCCCCTAATTGAGTTCAAATACCGCTTCCAAGAATCTAAATTTATAATCAGCAAAAAGAGAAATTGTATTTCTAGCTTCAATCAGACAACGGCGCTAGTCGTTCGAATTTCGCTAAGATAATTAGTAGCAAAAACAAAATGCTAAGCACGATATTTCTAAGGAAGTTTAAATGGCAAAAAACTGTGTGAACTCCTGAATCATCTGAAAAATCTTAAAGAGATTATTGGACGAAGATTTGCGTCCTTGGGTCACTTGGTCCAATGGCAGGCAGTCCCTACAGCGCAGGACGAAAGAACTGCTTTTGGGAGTGGGGTAAATGTGTTTTTTAATTTGGATATGAAGTGAGACTTAAAACGATTAGTACCGCAAATAATCTCGGTCACCATTATTGTCATTGAAGTGACCCGTTGCTGTACAACTAAGCATGTAAGTTCAATAAATCTATTGTCTTTTATATGTGTTTATTTCATTTATATGTCTGCGTCTAGTCCAATAATAGGTAATTAGTTCGCAAGTCTCCAAGGTAAATGCTCCCAAAGGAATCTGATCTCCAGATAGCTCAAGAAAGAAGAGGCCACATTTATATGTCTACATATTCAATTTTCTCTCATTAATTGAGAGCGGTGCTAGCCTAGTTGACACAATCTCCAGCGCTATAAGCGGCGCTATCGGAGAAATTTCTATCGCCGGAAGTAGCAAATCTTCTATCGCCACAAATAATAAGTTTTCCCATTACTACAAATAAAATCTTTTATCGCTACAAATGGCGTGTGTCGGAAATTTGAGGAAAACTGCGAACTAGTTAGGCTATTTAAACTTTGTAATTTGAATTTAATTGTTGGAAAAATACAGACATATAAGAAAATTGATTACGCTTATAACCGCTAAGCTACGATAGGAAACCCCTTATATCTCATAGGAGATAATAGCCTACCCCAAAATAGTTTAAGCAAAATTTTAAGTTGATATAAACGCAAAAAAAAAACATGGACGATCTAAATGAATTATTAATAGTCCAAAAGTTAGTCGCAAAAAATATAGAGATTGCAAAATCTATACCGGAATACAATGGTCAATCATATATTGACGAATATAATGTACAATTGACCAAGTTTGCACAATTAACAAAAACAGACGTTGGAGCGTTAAAAGACATACTCCTACTACGATTCAGAGGCCAGGCCTTAACCTTTCTAAAACAGGTCGAACATACCATAGGCAATAACGCCAACTTGCCAATAAATACGGTTGATGACTTGTTAAAAGCATTCAAAGAGAGATTTATAGAAACCAGTTCAATAAATAAATTAAAACATGGAGTAGTGAACTTTGATTTTTCACAAAATATAAGGGAATATCTGGATAATATACGCATTTCTGTAGAAGCAAAATACGGAAGTGGTTCTGGGCAACTGTATGAAAAAGTCATACTAAATACCTTTTTGCAAGGGCTACCCCAAAAACTATATAGAGTAGTAATATCAAAAAATATTCAGACGTTAGATCTTGCAGTCCAAGAGGTAGAGCGATTAACCGAAGTTGATAAAATGATTGCTAATCATAGTAATGCAAAAATAAACCGCCTACACGACTCAAACATAAACACAGTCCTCAAGGGCGATCAGGCGTCACCCAATTTCCTTTCAAGGGATAACCCCCAAGAAGCAAAAAGAAAAAATATGCCAGAGACCGCTCGGCAGACAACAGTCCGTTTTCAGCCCTTTAGCCTGGCAATATTAAGTTGCTATAACTGCAATCGTGTTGGCCACATAGCAAGAGAGTGCCACTATGTCAACAATCCCATACCAAGAAATGCTGTCGGTAATACGCAAAATTACGGCAACCATTTGTTCGGAAGAACAAATTTTAGCACCGGTCGTGCAATAGGCTATAGCCAGGGGGGATTGCGCCAATCAGTACCTTATAATGCGTACCAATCAAATCTGTATAACCCTCTCCCCAACAGGAAAATTAATTATCGGTTTGAAAACCCAAATACTCGCCAAGGCCAATATAAGACAAGAATGCAACATAAAAATATTGAAAATTTCCCGATGAGAAATAAAAATTTTAAAAGCCAGCAGAAATGGCAAACCGCGCCAGCAAACGGCATTGACACGAGACCTCCACGTTACCATAATAATACATGGCGAAGACAGGCAGGAGTAAATCATTTAAATATGCCTACGGAACCTAATACGTCTGAATATCTATTACAGGCACCGATAAATGAAATAAATTCTCAGGAAAACGCTTCAGGCCCCTCAGAAACATAAGTTGGACCCCGAGGGTGCCAGGGATATTTAATAGGTCCAAAACAATACTAGTGCCTTCTTGTAGTGATATTATTGACAAGTTACCTATATTTAATGATTTTTGTGTAGAAAACGTTTACTTTAAGGCCTTAGTTGACAGCGGAGCTACCGTAAATATCATAAACTCTTGCGTATTTAATATGTTGCCTCTGCACATTAGGCGACAAAAGAACCCTAATAATCCCAACTTAACAAGCGTGACAGGTCATAAGCTAAATGCAAAAGGGTCAATTTACCTAAACGTAAAAAGAGACATTAGAACCTTCTTGAAAAATTTCATTATCTGTAACAATCTCCCATATGAAGCTATTACAGGGGCAAATTTTTTAAGGTCTAATAGAATACTATTAGATGTAGCCAACAAGAAGCTTGTATACCCAGCTAAGGTAGGGGAAGAAATTTCTACTTTAAGAAATCGTAACAGAGGTTACGAAGATAACATAACAGTAAACAAAATTTCTAATGGTAGAATGTCGAAGTATTTTGAACCTCATGTCTCGCAAAGACATGGCATAACTGAAAATTTATTCAATTACCCTAAGAGATATTGCAGAAATGAAGTATATTTAAATAATAACAGTATTGAAGCTGCGAAAATAAAAATAGGAAATATACAACAGTACAGGTCAAATGAAATTAAGAAAATAGTGGAATTATGGAAAAACATAATAAAACCTAAATTGACGCAACAAAACGCCGCAATGGCGCAGCATAGTGCCACTATAATTTTAAAAAACAATGAAAATGAAGAAAAATATTACGGATGTGCGAGAATAAAAACAAAAATTCCTCCAAAAACAATGCAAAAAATTCAAATATGACAAATGATCGAGCCAATGGTTAGCAAATCAGAAATATGGTTTGCGACACCGTCTCAAATACCTGAAAATCTGTTATGCGAGGAACAGATTATATCTTATGACAAAGGGGAAGGTTTTATTTGGGTAACCAATAACCATGAAAACGATACAATTACAATTAAAAAGGGGACGTGCTTAGTCCAAATCGAGGTTTTAACGGAAAATGATTTAAATACATGGGAAAATTCTAAAAGAAATCTAGTTAACGGTATCAAAACTTCAAATAACGAATATCCTTTAACTAAATCGCAATTTTTAAACAAATTTATATGGATCATATTACGGATATGGAACTTAAGAAAAAATTATGCGAATTATTATGGAAATTTAAGGATATATTTTCTGCATCTGAAGATGATATCGGGCTAATTCCATTTTACGAAAATTCAATTTTAACTACTGGTAATCCCGTTGCAAAACTGCCATACCGTGTGCCATACAAGCACAAAAAGGTTTTAAAAATAAAATCCATGAATTAGAAAAAAACGAAATTATACGCCCATATATACTTCCATGTAGTACATAAGGGATCCTAGTACCAAAAAAAGAATGGAGAAATTATACTTGCAGAAGACTGAAGAGTCATCAGCAAATAAGTAGTTAGCGATAAATTGCCTCTACCAAGAATAGACGAAATTCTTGACTCAATTTCAAGCAAAAACAAAATTTTTACTTCTTTGGACCTTTCCCAAGGCTACCACCAAGTGAAAATAGCCGAAAAGGATGTCCATAAAACTGCATTTTCAGCATCCGAATATGGATCTTACGAATACTTAAGGGTACCATTTGGGCTTAAAACAAGTTCAAGCGCGTTATGTAGACCCCTGTTGCACCTGTTAAGAGGATTAAAGAATATAATTCATTTTGTTGATGATATTATATGCGTGGGGAAAAACACTGAGCAACACTTAGCAACATTAGCTAAGGTGTTCGAGAAGTTCAGTCAAGGCAATTTAAAATGCCGGCCCGAGAAAGTAAATTTATTTCAACCTAAAATTAAATTTTTAGGAGTAGTATTAACCCAGGGAGAGATATCCCCAGACCCTGATAAAATAAAATGTGTTGAAAACCTCAAGCCCCCCAGAACTATGAAAGAATTAAGGCCAAATTTTAGGACTCACTGGCCACTTTAGAAAATTCGTACGCAATTATGCCCAAATTGCGAAACCCCTCACGGAATTAACTAATGGGAACTCCCATAATGGTACCTGGTCCCAGGAAGTTCAAACTTCCCTAGACCGTCTTAAAAAGGCACTCACTTCCGAACCAATTTTGTCACTCCCTGATTTCGAAAATGGAAAATTTGTGGTTACCACTGATGCTAGTTCAAAAGACATTGGCGCAATTCTTTCTCAAATAATTCCAGTAGAAAACCCTAACCCTCTACAGGGAACACCTAAACAAATAGAAAAAGTTATATGCTATTCAAGTAAAACTTTATCAAAGGGCGAAAGCAGTTATTCCGCCACAAACTTAGAATTGTTATTTATTATCTACCACTTGGACAAATTTAGACATTATTTAATTGGTAGAAAATTTATATTACGATCAGACCACAAAAGCTTGCAGTACCTGCGCACATTTAAAAACCCCACGGGCATTTTAGCTAGGTGGATTATGAAAATCCAAGACCTAGATTATGAATTTCAACATTTAAAGGGAAAACAAAACGCAGCTTGCAACTTTTTGAGTAGATATCCAGAAAATAGTCCGTCGGAAACTGAAGAAAATGAAGTTAATGCTATTAATGCTAAAATCAAACATGGATATAAGAAAAACAAAGTCAAAGACGCAGTAAAAGAAAATAAGATTAACTACTGTCCCTTGTCTTTGGAAAATATAAAAAGAAAGCAAAAAAAGGACGAAATGTGTGTAGCACTAATCGATTATTTTGTGAATGACAAAGCGCTACCGGATAAATTCAAAACTCTTAGAAAAGAGATAGATAATTTTTACTATGACCTTGATGAAGAAATACTGTGTAGAATCGTGACTTCTGAGACAAACAGAAACCAAACCTTGATAATTCCTGTGTTACCATAAAACTTAATAGTGCCTGCATTTGAATATTGTTAAGCGGATACAGGCTGACTTTCAGGTACAAAGAAAACGTTACGTAAGTTGAAACAATTTTTAGACGTCCACCTTGAAATGACTATACAAAAAGTATTCGTATGCAAACTTAAAGCATGCCACTTGTGAGCAACCACTACAGTTGTCTCGAGATCCCCCACGGACAGGGCTCTATAAGTAAATTACTCCTTTGATATTATCTCATTTAACCTATACGGGAAAAGTGGAGGCTTACCTGTTTCTAGCAAAGGTAATACTTGTATTCTTTCGGTTGTAGATAATTTTTCCGGATTTACTTTTGCAAAAGCATTAAAAAATCAAGGTGCTTATGCCACAAGTAAGGCATTAGCAAAATTATTTTTACAATTTGGCATTCTTAACAAAATTTTGAGCGACAACCGGAGCAATTTTGTTGCAAAAGTAACAAAAGATTTAATGACTTTTCTTAATATAGAGAAAATGGTGACAGTGCCGTACCACCCACAAGCTAATGGCAAAATAGAAAACAGGCATAAAATATTTTCGAACTTTCTAAGTATTTATACGAAAGACAATAGGAGCGACTGGGATAAATTCTTACCTTATTTAACCAACGTAATCAACACTGCTTATTCCGAAACAACCAGAGACAATCCATTTTATTTACTTTTTGGTCGATATTTTAGAATCCGATTTTATTAGATTATTGAATCTCGGAAGTATTATAACGACTCAAAAGACTATAAACAAGAATTAATAAATAGAATGAAGAAAACCAATAAAATAGGTAGGCAAGAGCGGTAAAAACGCAAAATAAACCAAGAACTTAGTAACCAACCCAAAGTTAAGGTGAATATAGATTTCAAAGCAGGAGACTTCGTTTACCTAAAGAACGAGGCGAAAACGGAAGGAAAAAAAACTTTCAAATAAATATTCTGGGCCGTACAGAATAGTCAAAAAGTACGATAATGAATATACTATTAAAATGGAAAACAACGATAGTGGAAGAACTTACAAGGCGCATGTTAGCCGAATAAAAAGAGCCAAATTTCCAGAGAGATGGGTATCACATCCCTCTTCTACTGATTCGTCAGATTCGGAAAATGAGCCCCCTAGGTCAAGACTGGCAGGGCTAAAACCATTTAATTTTAAACAAGATTATTTTGAAAATGAAAGTGATGAACAAAACTTTGAAGAATTTTTAGTAATGGAAAATCTAGTTGTTCCTGAAAAAAAAATCCCTAATACCAGTAAGAAAAAAAACGCCAAAAACTCCAAAATGTTATTCGTCGGCGAGCGCGGGAGATCTAGATTATACAATAACTCCAAAAACCCAATTCTTCTCCGATAGAATCTCGACACCATGTCCCCCCAAAAGATTTCCAGACGATTTTGTTTCCCCTGCAATACCAATAGAAAGGCCCCTCTCATTGCAGAAAGAACTAAACAGAGCTGTAGAAACCCCCGGCATTAATGTGAAGAAAACTCCTCCCAATGCTTTAACTAAAACAAACCTGCGATAGGCTATGAATTTAATAAATTTTCCTATTAAAACGAGTCAAAGCACATTGCCCAGGAATAAAACTCCAACGGATGACCAGCACGGTCAATATCATGATAGAACTGTATCCACAGTCAACCCTAAACAGTAGACTTCATGGGGGGAAACCTTAGTGTAAAAGATAGCCCATCCCCCTGAGGACATGGCCTTCAACGAATGGAGGACACCCACACAAACATTTGATTCCTCCCACAGCTCTCAAGAATCTTTCAAATCTCCCAAATTGAGGACCCAAAGCAATGAATGAGAGAGTACACCCTCTACTTCTAGGGGAGTATAATTATATAAATGACTGGCAGGAGATACCACAAAAAGTACCACCTCTAAAAATTTTAATCCAGATTTGTCGGAAAACAGTTCAGAAGAGTCTGATTGTGACTCAGGCCAAATATTAGCTAAAGAAATAGGGAAATCAAAGCCGACCTCAGCAGCCGCACACGGGAAACAAAATAATTTAAAAGGGAAATATTTTTTGAAAAAAAAAAAAAAAAAGTTTGACTTTATTTCAATAAAAAACCCAAAAAAGAAAAAACCTCAACAAACAGCGCAGAAAATAACGACACAGTCAGGCAGAACGGTTGAAAAACCTGACAGATGGAAATATCTCTAACTAGCATAAAGACAAATTTCAAATATAATAAATTTACCCCAATTATAAATTTAAATTTTATCAATAAAAGTTAGCCAACTAAATATTAATGAAAAAAAATATAAATAAAATAAAATAATACGAGTGAGTAATACCCGTTTAATATAACATAAAATATCCCAAATTTGTTAACGCAGTTTCGACTGAAAAAGACACCTCGTATCTAGCAAAACTTGATGGGACGCCTGGGTCGGTCCCCAAGTTTACGGATTGTTTTGTAATTTTTTGTAAATAATCGTAGATAGGGACATTTTTCAGCCCTTCAATTGTAAGAAGTTAGTAATGCTTATGCCAAACAGGGCCAGTCAAAACAATACTCAAAGGTTGAATAGAAACTTCACTGAGCTAAGTTTTCGTTTTTGGATCTGAATGCTTTGAAAGAGAAACAGAGAGTTTACTTTTTTATAGCTCCGAGGCAAAAAAAAAGAAGAGAAAAGCGTTTTAATTTCATTAGTTTATATCTATGACGTATACAATAACAGAGAGATCACCGTTCTATAGTTCTGTGACAAAAATGTCCTTTAATTTCATTGGTTTATCTATGAAATATATTGTGCTCTAATTTTTGTTGAATATTTTAGCAAGTCAGTCACTTTATATCTTACATATACTGACTCAGGTCCCCTCGAATTTTCAATTAAAAATCGACCCAGGTCCGAACAAAGATTGATGTCATCAAAAAAAAAAAAATTTTTTTACTTATCGTTTAATTTCTACCAATAAGAAGACTGCAAGGTGATGACGGTGATATCTTTACTAATGATCTTATACATGGATTAAGACAAGGCGAAATCTCCTCTCTACAATGGGCATAAGAGTTTTCTAAGATGTAGAATCCCTACTGAAATTGCCTTCCACTTGAAGATTGAAAAAAAAAATTTTTTAATCAAAAATAAATCAAATATGCCTAACTTGACTTAAAAATTCAATAATCCGACACTATTCATAGCTACAACTTGATCTGAATCGTGTTTTGCTCTATTTTTAGGTTTTTAGTGTTTAATATTCTTTTTTACTTGCCGTTTTGTTCGTTTTTCTTGCTTAAAATATCTGTCGAAGTCTTATTTAGCTATTCTGATAATCAATTCGTACTCAATTGTTTACTTTAATTATTTATTAAAATATAATTTCTCAATAAGTTATTAATTAAAATTTAATTATCTCAATAAACTATTTAGAACCTGATAATTTATTTAAGTTAGACTAAGGTTTATGTTTAACTTGAAAAGACTGTGCTTCATTTAGTGAAAAACTTTATTTTTGTCAATTTTTTTTCCTGTTTCCCCCTTTTTTAGTCATGCGAAATTTATCTGAGCAACATGTACATTAAATTATCCAATACTGACATAGTGAATACTAAAGATATTTCTTCTTGAAACCTATATTTCTTCACCCCCATTATACCCGTACAAATTTCCGCCAGTTTTCAGTATATTTTGATAAAGTGAATTTGTTTTTATTAGCTGAAGTAAACACGACTAATTCGGAGTGTCGGTTGTTTTTAAAATAAGTTTGATTTTTAAACTATGAAATTCATCAGGATATACCCTGATAACGGGCAGCTTTGTAAAATCAAAAAAAAAAAAACTACCAGTACATAATCGTCTAATTAGATTAAATACTTTCTATTATTGCCGATTATAGTTATTTTATGCCTACACATTGCTCATTCATGTGTTTATTACTCGAGTAATATATGTACTAATAGCCAACTATTGGTAACTATAACCAAACAACCTATTGGTACGTTTATATGTAGAATTTCACGGCGGATTTGAAATTATATCTCAATTATAATATGTAAAATTTTAAAACCATTTAATCAGCTAAGATATATGGATTGAAACCCTGTGAATGTCCAATGGCGACTAAGTAAAACCCACAAGGAATTCCCTATTAATGTGAAGGTGTTTTTCGCTTAACGGATTCTAATAAGACTTTAATATAAAATTTATTTATTTAGTGCTGAAGGATTTGCTGAAACAATAGCCTTCTAAAAAGATATTGATGTCAGTTCTTCATTATGCTTACATTCTTTGCCAAGCATTAACTGGAATCTACGGAGGCAAGCTTGGAAATCCTGCATCTAATGACCTTATTCGAAAGGCGAATAAGAGGCACCAATGTTGACTCGTAATTACGGAAAATCCAAGGAAAAAACACGGGGAAACAAAGAAGAACACCTCTGCATTTCAGCCGTTAAACCCGGAACCCCATGAGAACGTCTAAGCCTAGAAATAGGGAGGACATTAGAAGACGAGTGGGTAGAGAGGTCTCCATTCGTCCTTTTTATGTCTTGTTCCCTCATTGCAGTACTGTTCGCGTAAAACCGTGTGGTTATGACACTGCAACAAGCGTCTCTTAAACAGCACGGACTTGCGTGAACAATGAGGGAACGAAAAACATTGTAAAAGTAGACCTCAAACTTAATAATGGAGGGTAGATTATATTTATTTAACATCGATATTTCCGTTCTCAAAACAAACTTGAAAACATCTCTATTTTAATTTTTTAGATTTTTGTTGAGAGTACCAATATTATTGTATTTATTTAATTCTGTCTCATAGCTAAGAAATTATAACCCAGTTAATGCATGTCTTATTGCATGAGTGTTTACTTCAAAGATAGCGTAAGCCTGCTTGACTGCTTATGTTATAGGAACTAAATTAAAAATCGGCAATTCAGCATTACCCAAGACTGCCAAGTAAAGATATGACCCATTAATATCTACTTTCCCCCTATCTAAACAGACGGCAAATACTCACCATAACTCCGAAAACCACGTCTACGAAAACAACAGTTACCTTCGATCGTCGTTTCTTCGACCATGAACCATATTACGTATCAGGTAACACTATATTTGAACCTCAGTATCAAGTGCTTTAAAGAACTATATAATCACATAAACGCTGAGAAACCCATCGGTTAGAACAAGATATAAATACATAGATATCGCTGTTGATACTCACTATGGACCCCAGAATAATTTGACAGTATAGTGATGATATTTGAAGCTAAACGATATTAAACGATATTTAAAGTTAAATGACACTTAAAGACATTTGAAGATTTTTTAAGACGAAATTAAAGACAATTAGAAGTTTAATTCTGAGAACTCCATCGATCAGCACATGATAAACGATATTTAAAGTTAAAAGATACTTAAAGATATTCGAAGATATTTGAAGCAGAAATTAAAAACAATTTGAACTTTAACTCTGACAACACAATCGAGCAGTGCAAGATAAACGATACTTAACGATATTTGAAGTTAGATGATAGTTGAAGATATTTGAAGCTGAAGTTAAAGACAATATATTAAGAGAGGCACTATAATATGACGACAACCCGTTTCAAAAGGAACAAATGAACAATTTTACGAGAGAATAAATTCTATATGTGCCTCAAAAATCATAAAAATGATATTCTGAGAAGAAAAACACCAACACCTGTAGTGTAAAGAATCATTTCTCAGTTGACTATTAAAAAAATATTTAACGGTCATTTCTCAGTTGACTATTATGGAAAACTTACCGTGTGAAGACAACTAAAATCAAATTGTTCCATGAAGAAACCACAACGTAAGATCTTCGAAATTTTTGACAGGACAAAAGGAGTGAAGGACAGTAATTTACAACAGAAGGGTTTAGTACACTAAGGACACGAAAGGTGAAGAATAGATGTGAAGCTACATGTGTTACTTCCTAATAACTTTGACAATTCAAACATCCCAATAGTGAAAGTGTTTTAGTGTCATCAGTGAATATGATGAACCAAATATTGTATGTTATAAATCATTCATGTATGTACCACAAGTAGAATTAGGTGTAATATTATCATGTTATTCATTTAACGTTGTGTAGATAGTATGTAGTACGTCATATAGACAGCAAAATAAAAAAAAAAAACAATGTAAAAGTAGAATAGTCCCAACCGTATTGGAAATGTAAAAGTATTCAGTGTTAGATATAGAAAAAAAAATCTTTAATATAGTAGCTAACCTAGAACCAAAATTAATCTTAGTCCGGTAGACGAATTTTAGATAGGGATGTAGAATAAAATAAGAAAAATAATTGAAAAATTTTAAGCACTCCTAATGATCAGTTACTAATGACGGGACGTCATTATTTGATGGGAAGGGTGATGGGCACCAGCAGTAGAATACCATATATTTAAAATATAAGATTCTTTGCTTCTAAAGATGATTCGGGCAGAAATTAAACGTCCCCTAATTGAGTTCAAATACCGCTTCCAAGAGTCTAAATTCATAATCAGCAAAAACAGAAATTGCATTTCTAGCTTCAATCAGACAACGGCGCTAGTCATTCGAATTTCGCTAAGATAATTAGTAGCAAAAACAAAATGCTAAGCACGACATTTCTAAGGAAGTTTAAAAGGCAAAAAACTGTTTGAACGCCTGAATCATCTGAAAAATCTCAAAGAGATTATTGAAATAAGATGTGCGGCCTTGAGTGACTTTGTCCAATGACAGGCAGTCCCTACAGCGCAGGACGAAAGATCTGCGTTTGGGAATGGGGTAAATGTGTTTTTTAATTTTAATATGAAGTCAGACTTAAAACGATTAGTACCGCAAATAATCTCGGTCACCATTATTGTCATCGAAGTGACCCGTTACTGTACAACTAAGCATGTAAGTTCAATAAATCTATTGTCTTTTTATATGTGTTTATTTCATTTGTAAGTCTGCGTCTAGTCCAATAATAGGTAATTAGTTTGCAAATCTCCAAGGTAAATGCTCCCAAAGGAATCTGATCTCCATATAGCTCAAGAAAGAAGAAGCCACAGTTATATGTCTACATATTCAATTTTCTCTCATTAATTGAGAGCGGCGCTAGCCTAGTTGACACGAACTCCAGCGCTATAAGCGGCGCTATCAGAGAAATTTCTACCGCCACAAGTAGCAAATCTTATATCGCCACAAATAATAAGTTTTTACATTACTACAAAATAAACCTTTTATCGCTACAGTGGAACGTGGTAGCCTGTCATTTTTTTCCACCGTACTCTGATATTCCAAATTTCTGTATTCAAATTATCCAAATTAAAAGAAAAAACCTGGCACCGCTATGATGTTATCTGGCAAACACCCAGCTCTCCAACTTCTGTAATCACTGAATTAGTTTAAGGTTAAAGAATCAGCTTAAAAAATTCAAAAGTTCAAACAGGTGTAATCCCTTTGAGAGCTAGTTTAATCCTTGAATATTGGTAAAGGGCTCATTCGAACGGAAATCAAAAGTTCTAGTGCCCTTTTTAAGTGACCAAAAAGATTGGAGGGCAGCATGCCCCCCTCGTATGCCCCTTTTGCCCCCCAAGTCACGCGAACAAAATTTTAAGACAGCCATTTTGTTCAGCAATAGTCGAAAGGTCTAATAACTATGTCTTTGAGGATGAGTTGACCCCCCCCCCCCCCAGTTCTCACAGGAAGAATGCAAGCTATGCACTTTGGTCATTGTTTACATATTTATATCTGTTAATGGGAAGTATACAGAAATTTTCCTGGGGGGGAGGAATTGCAAAGGAGGGGAGTCAGATATCTCAACATTATTTAACAACGATCAGAAATTAAATTAAAAACAAGTTCTTTTTTCTACTATACTGAGCAACATTAAAATTAAAAAAAACAGAAATTTTTACGTGTGTGACGGGGTTGTCCCCTCCTAAATTCCTTATTCTTTAAGCTAAAGTTTCTTTTTAAGAAAACTTAAAAAAAACTTATTGTTCTAATTAAACGGCCCTTGTATATCAGGAGTCATTCTTAAATAATTGAAACAAACTCAAATTTTAGCGCAAATAGCAAGGTATTGAGGAGGGGGAGCCCCCTAATATACGTAAAAATTTCTGATCGTCTAAAGTTCTAATGTTACTCCTGACTTTCAGTTGAAAAAATCTGTTTTTTTTTGTATTTTAGCATTTACAGATCCAGAAATTGCGATATCAAAGCTTGTGAACAGCGTTAAGAGAAAACACCTGATTACCTGTGGTGTAAAATAATTTTTTTAGTTATTAGTAAGTTTTGATTTTTTTTTTCACTTGTCTTGGCTACACTTATAGGTTGTTGTTTACATTTTACTATAAATAAATTTAACTTTTTTTATTCATTTTTTAATTTTTGATCTGTCCTATTCATGTTAAGGCCTTTTCTAGCGGACAAATTTTTGCTCAACAATATTGATAAACAATCGTAAGAACAGATTTATTTATTAACAATTGTGGATCAAAATTAATTTTCACGAGAAAATTTTTTTTTTATAACTGCTGGAAATAAACTACAATATTTTCAAAATCAATTGAAAATTGTTTTACTATTTTCAATTAAAATCAAGTTTACTCAAATTATCAGATTATCAGATTATACAAATTATATAAGATTATACAAGATTATACAAGATTATCAGATTATACAAATTATCAGATTATACAAATTATCAGAATTTTAGTTAAACACAATAAAATTCCCTCTGGGGATAATCCAAAAGAAGGAACCTTCTCATGTATTATTTTAGGTGAGTGATGAAGCTAATAATAAATGTAACAGCCTTCATGGCAAAGTTGTTTCTCTTCTAAAATTCCAAAAAAATTCCCCATTATATTCATGCTTGAAATATCGTGCTTAAATTTGACCAAGAAGTTTAATTAACAACGATTTCGTTTGTGGTCACCCAAAAATATTGATCAACAAAACATTTTTCGGTCGCTAGAGCACGATTATTGATCGTACTTTACTGAATTTTTTTTTTTTAATGTTTTCACTTTTATAACTTTAAGAAATCAAAAATTAATTAAAATTTCAAGGAATAAAAACCAGCACATATATATTAAACTGACAATGCAAACTTTTTTCAGTAAATTCATTCGATTTTTTTCAGTAAAGTACAAATTATATTCTGGCTTTTAGAAAGCATAGGGTTTAGAACCCTTTCTCAGATTAATTTCTGCTTGTTTTAAGTCTGACTTATTTTAATTTCAATTTGTTTTTGGTTTCATTTATTTAACGATACAAATTTCAGGGGTGGCTCGAAGCACTCAGGCCAGGGGGGGTGAGAACCCTCATTTAAACGACTTGTAGATAATATTCTACGACTCGTCATTACCTACAAACTTCATAGACAATAGTGTTTTATCATTTATACTTATCTACGGGAACAAGGAAGGACAAAAAAGGAACACTACATGCGCAAATACACAGATAACAAAATCTTGAATCTGGATTCGCCTCTTCTTCAAAATGGACCAACGTTAAATAATCTTGTTTAAGTCTACAACATCGGCGAAGTCTTTCTCATACGCCAACAACATGCGGAAATCCAGTCAAGGAACGCACGTCGCAGTTCTCAGCCAATTCTTCACAAACTTGAGTTTGCTGAATGTTCTTTCGGCAGCTGCAATTGCAACAGGTGCAGTCGCTGCCAATTTGCAGAGACGACTGGCTTGCTTTAGCTGACGGTTCCGGCGATGTCCTTCACCAAGGACTTTTCTGAAGCAAGCAGCGCCTTGGCAAAACTGGAACTAAACTTCAAGCTCTACTTGAAGAGCAGTAGCGTCTGGAGCTCTTTCATGGTTTTGGAAAAACTTTGTTGCTTGCTCAATATCTGCAACTGGGATACTTTTGTTCAAAGGAGGCTGGAGTTAGGTACAAAATGGCAGAAAATTAGTAAGGTAAGCTTTGAGATTATATCACATCATCGTAGCCAACTTTTCAAGCAAAATTCTGAAATATTGTCTATAAAACTAATGCTTTTAGATATCGACTTGACTTTGAGCTTGGCTGTCATAACTAGATGGTCCAAATCTCCGACGATGTTGTCTGATAAAATGTGCCTCTGGGTTCGCTGCCATCCGTTTGGCAAACTGTGCTGCACTGTCAATTAAACTGTTCATTTCCTCACAAGATATTCTTTCAAAAAGTTTCTTCGTAGCGTCTAGCATCTCAATTGCGGCGATGATGTTCATCTCCTCTTCTTCAAGCTTTTCTGTTGCAATCCTGACCTTGTACATAATATTTTTCATGAACATGAGGCGGGCGATAAAATCGAAGTTGAGAATCCTTTTCAGGAGGCCGCTGGCTTGTGCTTTCGTCTTCGTATCGTTGTTCTTCATCTGTTTTATTTCGTCAAAGGCTGAGACTATTGCTTCAAACGAAGTAACACTGCTTGTATGGTTTCAGCCCTTGCAGTCCATCGGGTCCGTGATAAGTTTCGGAGATTAAGGTTGTTTTCAATCGAAGAGAGTTTTTCTTTAAGGGCTGCAAAGCGCTGTGTAGATGAAAAGAAGAACACATACATTTCTTCAAGGATATTGAAAAGCTTAACTATCAAGAGATATGAATTACAACTATGCTGTATCACGGTGTTTAGTCTGTGGGCCTGGCAGGGTATATAAGGCACACGGCGACTGAGATGTTCCGATACTTTCTACTGGGCTCTATTAACCTAACCAGACATTGCAATTGCATAGTCCCATGACTGAAAAGCTAGTTTGTTTAGCGGAACTCCACTCCTCGTCAGTGTTCTTATTACACATTCTACCAGACCCTGACCAGTTTTGTCATTTGCCTCGCCAACATCTAATAGTCTCTCTCTAGGTATCCCTTCTGAGCTGATGGTGTAGATTACCAATGCTAGCTTATCAGAATGTGAAGCATCAGGTGTCGTATCCGCCATCACAGAATAAAATTCTGAATCCAGGACTTCGTCAAGGATCTTCTCCCTGACTTCTGCTGAAAGTAATTCAATAAACTCGTTCTGGGACATTTTTTGTAGATAGGTAACTTTGTATGGTCTATACCGAGAATCATTTAACCAAGCTTCAAGAGCAGGCACATATCTCGCTAGAAGTTGAACAAATTGAACAAAGTTGCCGTCTTGTTCTTCCATTCTTCTAAATGCAATGCCTTGTCTCGCTAGGGTTCTTGCAACGTCCGAAAGAATTTTCACAATTTTTCTGTTTGTCTCTTCATCTTTTGCTTGCTGCAAAAGCTTAGCTTGAGTTCTTTTATCAAGTAGGAAATCAACATGACCATTACTGCTGACGTGACAATATCCAACAATTGTCGGACAATAATCCGACAAAGCTGCTTTGTGTGACCCGGAAGAGCAGTGACTAGCCAGTTTTCATTTCTTTGCTTTTCCTTGGCTCTTCATTTTATGCCATTGCCGCACACCGTCTTCTACCCAAGCGTTTTCGAACTGGTCTCGCCCCGGACCACTAGGGAAAAGCAAGCAAACGAAGCAGGAGGCAGCATCTTTGTCTATACTTTACTATAGTAACTAGTAATCTTCAACCCAGCCGGGTTGAAAACAACACTGTTTCTTTTTTTATACTGACGGATCAGCTGGGAACACACTCTGCTTTGGTTGATTAGGACTACATGGAATCAGGTATTTTCTATGGTTTTCACTTGAGATTGGCTTCCTTATTGCAGGCTCCTTGTTAAATGCACTTTCGGAATCGTCACTGTGATTTTCTACAGCAACTCCACTAGTTGCCAAAATGTTCAGAAGTTCTTCAGTGCAATCGACTGTTAGTTCCTTGCACAGCTCAAACACAGAAGATGATGTAGATTGTATTTCCACCAAGATATCTCTTGCATTCAACGCAAAATTTTCCCGGACGGTTTTAACTATGTCATTGGAACCAGAAACTATTGATATAATGTACTCCAGCTTGGCGACACATGAAAAGAGTTTCATATTGTGTCTTTGATCAGAGACCTCTTGCCCTATATCTGACCCCTTCTCATCGTTTGTATTGACCGATGGCATGAAGTCTTCTCCAGTTTCGAATTTATATCTCGTTTCTGTCGCTAGGTGTTCTGTGAAGGTCGGTGTTCTACCGCCAAGTGTTTCCTTGGTAATTGTAACATGAATTTCCTGAAACAAAATTGTCAGTAAACACAATTTCGCTGGAGACCGCACCAAAACCGGTTTTGGCCGGATTCTGGGTGAACTACTTGTCCGGTAAGAAATGAAGCTGAAAAACGGATTCAAAATGTCTCCTTACCCCTATAACGACCCTCTACTCAGCTTCAGGAACAATTTTTACCTTCTTCCAAACCGGATTCCGGGAGAACTCAATGTTCCGGCGTCAAAATAAATTTCAGGTTTGGATTCAGCATGTCTACTTACCCCTATGTCGACCCTCTAATAAGCTTCAGGAACAACTTTTACCTTCCGCCAAATTACCGGTTTTGGCTTTCCGGGCGAACTGCTTATCCGGCAATAAAATGAAGCTGAAAAACGGATTCAGAATGTCTCCCTACCCTATATCGACCCTCTAATCAGCTTCAGGAACAACTTTTACCTTCTTCCAAACCGGATTCCGGGCGAACTGCTTGTCCGGTAAGAAAATCAAGCCAAAAAACGGATTCCAAATGTCTCCTTACCCCTATGTCCACCCTCTAATCAGCTTCAGGAACATCCTCCAAATGTCCAGTTTTGGCCGGATACTGGGCAAACCAATTGTCCGGCGTCAAAATAAATTTCAGCTTTTTATTCAGCATTTCTACTTACCACTAAAGTGACTATCTCATTGGCATTTAAAAATATTTGTTCGCCCCTTAACTTGAAACCCCCTCCCTCACACCCAAATATAGAGCTAGGGAGCCCATCTACGAACTTGACCTTTACTTTGACCAAAAGGCACCAAGTTTGAACAAAATATCTCAACCCCTTTGAGAGTTATAGTGCTAACAGACGGGCAGACGGACAAATTGATATCCGTCACTTACGTTTTGGGATCCCAAAAAAAACGTCCACGGCTAAAACGTAATAATATTCTTTCAAAGCGGATTAATTTAAGGCCACGAAATTTTGTAGTGTGTCCTTTCTTCTTTTTGTGCTATATTTTATTGGCTTATTTGTGAGCTATATCAGTTGATCTGAGTAAACTCGGATTAAGAAATAGCAGATAATTATTCAGTATAGGGTAGACTACCTGTTTAAGGACGTCTTGCAAAAATGAAGGTATATCACCCGAAGTAAGAGGGGATTGGAAAATATAGCTGTGCTTCCAAAACAAGTGGAAGAGATAAGCTTTAAATCTGCTGACCTGTTAAGATGCTAAAAAGAAGAAAAAAATGTTGTGCTGATTGATATCTATTCCAAAATCGGATGATGTTTGGTCAAGGTATTGTCATTTTAAGCTGTAACTTAAGAAAAAGTAAAGGGAAAAAATAAGGACGATTGTCTCTGTTGATATGCTTGAAGCTAAGCTCATTTACTATTGGAATCAGTTTTGGGCATATGCTGCAGTGAATATTAGCTCAGAGAAATTTCTAGCTATTAGTCAAGTAATGTCTCCCCCCAGCCTTTGCGTGTGAAATTTCCCTGGAAAATTACCCCAGTAAACTTCGCTAAACATGGATAATTTTCCACGCGAAAAATCCCCCCACACATTGATAGACTTTACAAAGATTGTTGTCTCTCAAATATACTATTTATCAACAGGTGTCATCGTACTGAATAGATGGCCTGGAAAGATAAGGAAAGTTGGAATACGAGTCTTGGCGCCATTTTAAGGCTGAACCGACTTTAAATGATCCGCATCAATACAAATACGTAAAGCATAGAAAATAGATGCTCCAGAAATTAATTCAATTAGTAAGCTGACCAGGTAACATATTATTACAATCAGTGTCATACATGGATTTTCAATCCTTTCAAAGGGTTCTTTTCTAAAATACCTGGTATTTCTTGTTTTTGGTTCGATCATTTCTTGGTTACATTATAGTTTACTTCAAAATGATACTTTTCCTTTATGTAACATAATTCTTACAATTATTTATTAAAAATATAATTATTTTTAATTCAAATATTTATATGTTGTATGTAGATATCCAATCCATATTACAAATACTAAAGGTGTAATAAATACAAATGCCTCCCCCAGGCCATTCAGCGTGTCCCCAGGTGGCGATAGGGGAACGCTCTACAGATATGTAGGGTACCTCCATAGGAGGCACGGACCAAGGGGGGAACTTGTCCCTGGGGGTCCATAATAGAATCTGGGGCACCCTCGCCCGGGGTCATAAATACAGGCGGAGGAGGAAGAAGGCCCCTCAAACGTACACTCAAAAAGGCCAACTGGTTTGTCCACAAGTCCCATGAGTTGCAGACCTTCTCCCAGTCATGGGTTAAATTGCATGGTGATGCAGAACACCATCGCAGGAGGATCCTCTATAGGAGGACAACTGTGGCAGGGCGTAAGATCCAGATCTATGGACAACTGCCTCTGCAAAGGGCTGCCTCGACACGTCCATTGCACCTACGTGGTTAAAGGTCTTACGACCAACTGTAGTCCTACATGCCAAGTGATACTTCTCGCGGTAATTACATAACAGAGGACGGCACCGCATTTGTACAGGATTCTGACAAACGGGCTAAGTATTTGGGATGAGTATATTTTTTCTACTATGTTCGGTCTTAAAAACCTCTTTCTAGCTGATTTATCTATTATGGGTTGCCTCCCCGTAGTAGCATACTATTTGTAGGTATGAATATATAATGAGTCGGAAGTAATAGGCTTGAGACTGTCGGTGCAGGATTTCGACGCTTGTTGATAGAAGAGCATCGCCAAGTGCTGAAAACCATGTTGTGACCAAGATGGGCCCAGGATTGCACAAAGCCTCCATTCATGGAGGTCCGAGGGACTTCTTGCTGTCCGATTCTAAGCCGGCTTAAGCACTTCGGTGTAGACTTGAGAATATATGTGATCCCCGTCTTGCACTGGTATCCGGGATCATTGCTTTTCCTGAGGCGAAAATAATTTCAAAGATTTAAAGACCATGAAAATTGGAACTTTGAATGTTACGACATTAAAAAATGACTATCGTATCAACATTTTGACTGACGAATTCAGACGATTCGAACTGGATTTATTAGGAGTTTCAGAAACTCATATCCCAGGGGTAGGAAGCATGAAATTAGGTGATATAGAATTTGTTTACTCAGGCAGGAAGGATGGGGTACATAGACAGGGAGTAGGGCTCATGATGAATAAGGAAGCTGCTAAGTCTTGTTTAGGCTGGGAATGTATTAATAATAGAATACTAATTGCTCATTTTATGACTAGAAAGTTCAGGGTATCAGTTATAGTAGTATACGCCCCTGTAGAACCGACTGACGGAGATACTAGTGACTCAGATGAATTTTACTTTCAGGTACAGGAGCAAATAGACAAGGTCCCAGGTAGAAATATGATGTTATTACTGGGAGATTTTAACGCCCAGGTTGGTAGAAATAGGGATATATATTATCCCAGCCTATGTAAATTTGGAGTAGGAAAAGAAAACAATAATGGATACAGACTTTTGCAATTTTGAAGATATAACAATCTAGTTATAAACAATTCGGTGTTTGGTCATAAAATGGCTCATAAGTTAACATGGTATTCATGTGATGGTAAGACAGCAAACCTTATTGATTATGTTATTGTAAACCGAAGACTAGCAGGATCAATACAAGATACTAGGGTATATAGGAGTGCTGTTATTGATGTTAAAAGTAAAGATGACCATCTAGTAGTGTAAAGGGTTAATTTAAAGCTGAAATATCGGAAGGGTAACTACCTCCTAAGAAGTTATGATGTTGTTAGACTCCAGGATGAGAATTTGAGAGAAATTTTCCAGGAACAGTCGAATGCTAAACTTGAGAGTTTAAAATTTGATAATGTGGAAGATGGTTGGAATAAGTTTAGAAAAATATTTTGGGAAGTTGCAGAAGGTGTATTAGGGAAGAAAGCTAGAACTGCAGCTAAGAATATTAGTGAAAAAGCTTTATGTTTAATAGAAAGGAGAAAGGACTTGTACAAGAATTATCTGACTGATAAATCATGTGAAAACAAAAGGAATGAAAAGAAGGTTGAGAAAGAATTAAAATATGAAGTAAGAACGTGTGAAATGGACACCATGGATAAAATTGCCGAGGATCTGGAAGATGCAGCTAGACGGCATAATAGTAAAATATTGTACTGGCACGTTAACAAATTGAGAGGGAGTAGTCAATCCGGACTTGTCCCAGTTAAAGATAGGAATGGGGTCGCAATTAGCAATAAGGAAGAAAACTAAAGAGAGATGGGCCGAACATTTTGAGAATTTGCTTAACCAAGATAGAGTTGCAGGAAAAAATATAGAGGAAAATGAAAACTTTGTGATACCTTGGATGTGAAGGAAGATTTGTTTTGTGAGGAGGAATTAGAAACAGTACTAAAAGGACTAAAGAATAATAAGGCTCCAGGTGCTGATGGGGTGGTAAATGAGTTTCTTAAATACGGTGGCTCTGAGATTAGAAATAAGTTATTGAAGATCATGAATATGATTTTTGAAAAAGGGGAAGTACCTAACGATTTTAGGAAAACCTTAATTAAGACCACTTTATAAGAAAGGTGATAAAAGTGAGTGTGGTAATTATCGAGGCATTAGTCTGGTGTCTGTAGGTAGCAAATTACTTAGTAATATGATACTTTTTAGACCGAGAGATGCCGTAGACAAAGTTTTAGGAGAAGAGCAGTGCAGTTTTAGAAAAGGTAGAGGATGTGTCGACCAAATTTTCACTCTTAGGCTAATAATTGAGAAGTGCCTGACTTTTCAAACACCTTTGGTCCTCAGTTTTATAGATTATGAGCAAGCGTTCGATTCTGTTGATAGAAGAGCTTTGGTAGATGTTTTATACTTGTATGGTATACCAGAAAAATACATTAAAGTGATTAGTGCTATGTACGAGAATAAGACTGCTGCGGTTAAGGTAGGAAATGAGGTTAGCAGCTGGTTTTGTGTTAAATCAGGAGTTTAGCAGGACTGTGTTTTATCCCCCTTGGTATGGATTGTTTTTATGGACTTTATTTTAAGGAGCACATGAAAGGCAATGAGAGACCATGGAATGACATAGGGAGGAAAAAGTCTCATGGACATGGATTATGCTGATGATTTAAGCATCCTAGATGAAACTGTGAGAAAAATGAATGAAGTTTTAGAGGTTTTGCGAGTTCAGGGTGCTAGAATTGGTTTGAAAATTAATGTTAGGAAGACTAAGTCACTAAGGCTAGGAATAAGTGAAGATGAAAAGGTGACGTTGGGTAGTGAAAAGATTGATCAGGTGGGCAGCTTCACTTACCTTGGTAGTATTATTAGTAAAGATAGTGGGAGCAGTGAAGATGTAAAAAATAGAATAGCCAAGGCTCAGGGTGTTTTTTCACAGTTATAAAAGTCTGGAAGAATAGGAAGATAAGTCTGCCAACCAAGATAAAAGTATTAGGAGCTAGTGATGAAAATCATCAAGCATGGCTTTGAAGCATAGGCACTCCGAAAGCGGATGAAGATTTGCGTGACATTTTCCAGAGAAATTGCCTAAGGATTTTTCTGGACACCCGGCTGACTGACTGTATTTTAAATACTAGGGTATACGAAAAATGTAGTTCAATACCGCTCTCTAGGGCTATAATGAAAGAAAGGTTGAGGTGATTAGGGCACGTTGTGCGGATGAAGGATGACAGATTGCCGAAGATTGTTCTTTTCGGCCAACCATCTAGGGCTAAACGGAAAGCAGTTCGTCCCAGTCTGGAGTGGGAGGACGTCATAAAGAAAGATTGAAAGGAAAGAGAAAATTTGTGAGTGGATGTAAAAATGGAGGTTTTGAATATATTGGGGTGGAGGAGGAGCGTGCGTAGCTGTGTTGGCATCAGGCGGCTTGGTGCTGCGGTGAGTTGTTAGCAGCAGCAGTAGTAGTATATCAGTTGATCTCTCGTTTGTTTTCATGTTTGTGACATAACTCCTTGATCAGGCTTTTCTGCGATATTTAGTTGATTGATTTTTTTTTATCTGTCTGATTAGTTTTATCAAAGCATCAGACCCGCCTTATCTTACTTACGTCAGACTCCGAGATCTCGAACTTCTTAGGCCATTCTTATCCACCCCAACGGAACTACACTGATTTTTGCATTCTCCTTGTTTGACTCTTTTCGAGCCAGGTTAAGCTTCCGCTTTTTCTGATCCTAAAACGTTAGTGACGGATACCTAGCAAGGGATTGAGATTTTTTGTTCAAAATTGGTGTGAGAATCCTTTGGGTAAAAGTACAGGTCAAGTTTGTAAATGCCATATGCCAAAGTTGGGAATTTGGTAGAATTAAATTTTATTTTTAAAGTTGATTAGAGATTCGATATAGGGATAAGGAGAAATGCTGAATTCAGTTTTTATCTGTATTTCTTTGACGGATAAGCAGTTCACCCGGAATCCGGCCAAAACCGGAAATTGGCTATAGGTAAAACTTATTTTTGAAGTCGATTAGAGATTCGAGTTCGAAGTAAAAATAAATAATGAATCCGTATTAGCTAAACTTTATTTTTTTTTTCACTGGACAAGGAATTCATATGGAATCCTGCAATCCGGAAATTTGATAAAAAGCTAAATTTAATTCTGAAGTCGTATAGAGCTTTGATTTGGATTGCGATGCAGAATTAAATTTTCAGGCGGTTATTAGGGATAAATGTTAACATGTTTACAGAGTCTGGTAATGATTGGAAATCGACAAGACCTGATTGTCTGGGCAAAGAAGTCTTAGAAATATTCCTCTTTTTTGGATCTCGTCGAAACCTTTGGTCTGCTTGACTACGAGGATATAGTTAATCAAAAATACCGGGTTTTCATATTTTCCGCAGGAAATACAGAAAGCACTTCTACTACTGCAACCCTTGCTTAAAACGACATAGGATTACTAACGTACGAGGCCAGCCCAGGACAAGACTGTATATTTTGAGAGAAACGGTGAATATCCTACGCAACTGGTCCCACATCCGCTTTTTCGTGCCTATAAGACTGTTCCTAAATATTCGATGCAAAATTTTAAAATTTTGGGATCCCAAACGTAAGTGACGGGATATCAATGACTTTGTATAATTTCTCCGTCTGTAAGCATGATAACTCTCGAAGGGCTAGGCCTATAGATGTCTTGGTCAAACTTGGTGTGAGGATTCTTTGGGTCAAAGTACAGGTCAGTTTCGTAGATGGGCTATGTAGCTCTATATCTAGGGGTGGGGGTTAGTTAAAGATATTTTAAAAGTAAATAACATAGTCGATTTAGAGGTGTAAGGAGAGATGCTGAATCCATATCTGAAACTAATTGTCTCGCTGGACAAATAGTTCGCCCGGAATCAAGCCAAAACCGGAAAAATGATTAACAGTAAAAGTTGTATCTGCAGTTGATTAGAGGTTTGATGTAGGGGTAAGGACACATACTGAATTCATTTTCGACCGTTATTTTCTTCCCGGACAAGTATTTAGCCCGGAATGCATCCGAAACTGGAAATCTTGAAGAAATAAAAATGTGTCTGCAAGTTTTTTACAGATTCGGTACAGGGGTAAAGATACATGCTAAATCTGTATCTGAAGTTTTTTTTGGGCCGGACAAGTAGTTCACTCAGAATCCTGCCAAAACCGGAAATTTGGTGAAACGAAAACAAAATCCAAAGTATAAGGGGTAAGGAGACATACTGCATTCGTTTTTAACATGAAATTTAGCGTACTAGAAATTCAAGTTTGTTATTAAGTCGATTATAAATTCGAAATAGAGTAAAATTGCATACTGAATCCATACTTGCTCATGCGTCACTATATTTTTGCCGGACAATTAGTTTGCCTGGAATCCGCCCAAAATTGGTAAAAATATTTTTCTGATCTTAATTAGAGTTTCGATATAGGGGTAATGAAACACGCTGAATCTGTTTTCGAACTTTATTTTTCTGCCGGACAAGTAGTTCGCACGGAATTGCTAAAATCGGGAATTAGTAAAAGTAAAAGATTTTTCTAAATTCGATTGTCGACTGGAGATGATATTTAGGCGTAAACATAGCTGCTGAATCCATAGCTGAACTTGATCTTCTCAGCGGAATAGCCGTTTGGTCGTAATCCGTCGAAAACCCCACTTCGGTATCATTTTTTTTTTTTACATTTTCAAGCGGTTGATCAGGGATAAAAGCTAAAATGCTTACTGGTCTGGCGAAAACCGAAAATCTACAAACCCGATTGCCTGGACCAAGAAGTCCAATAATATTCCATTTTTGGGATCCCATCGAAATCTTTGGTCTTGTTTTTACTTCGACAATACGCCTATTTTTTTATTTTTTTTTTAAATCCCACCTCCTCTCCTCTCAGTGACAACAAATTTACTTTAAGCAACAAATCTAATTCTTAACTTTTATGCGTCACCTACACTTTTTTAATTATCAATTAGCAACCGAACTGGACACACATTAAGTCACCATACACTACCTAAAACTTTTCCATTATAAAAAACTTGCCTTAACTGTAGAAAAGGGCGTCGTTCCCCCACAGGAAACTCTTCTTACGGTGGCTATCTCTTACCAACTCATAAAACTTTTCCAAATAGTGACCCGTCATGTCTCCCCCCCAAAAAAGGAACTAAAACAAACTATTAAATTTGATAATAATAACAAAACCTAAAGAAATATTTCTATCATTATAACTTTCTTAAACACAAGAAACCACCATAATACATACGCAAAAACAAAAAAAAAACATCGAAAAAAGTTATAATTATACATCTTTTTAAGTTTACATTTTCTTCTTTTCAATTTAAAACTAAAGTAGGCTGCTATTCAACGAGAATGCACATTAAGACCAAGGCGAAGTACTAAATTTATGTTTGGGGACGTTTCGCCATATGGGCGTTTGCCAAGAGGAAATTATGTTATGGGGACATCTCCACGGAAAGTTTCGCAGACAAGCCGAGTTTGTAACTATGTTTCACTAGAGTCGTAGCCAAAAACTTACCTCCCGACTTGAATGAGCTATTTCAGCGTCTTCAGAACCACCCCTGCCCTGGCAAACAAATTCTGGGTACATGGCCAGATCTTCCTTGTCCTTTTCAAGTGCTGTATCCACCTCAACCTCAGACTCGTTTTGTAATCGAGCTTTTTTCAGTGTCCTAGATACACTTGCTTCAATGTTACTTAAAAAAAAAAAAAAAAATGGGGTTTCGCGGGGCTCCTGTCGTTTGTATTCTGATTGCTTTTCCATTGTGTTTAGAAATTTAATGCCTTCTTTTACACTCGTAGTCAAAGTTTGGTCCACAGTCCATGCACGTAACCTTGTCTCTCACTTTCGGTTTATTCATGTTATCCAGTCAGACTTCACTTTAACAACTAACCTACAATAATGTTGACAGGCTAAATCTGAACGACCTATCTGACACAGACACAAATTATATGCGAGTAAGAACAGGTTTTGAAACAAAGCGAGTTGCTGCCAGTCCAGTCCCTTTGGGACAAAAATTATATGCGAGTAAGAACAGATTTTGAAACAAAGCAAGTTGCTGCCAGTCCAGTCCCTTTGGGAATCATTTCACCAGAGACCTAACGGGGTTATGAAACCTGGAATCATTTCACCAGAGACCTAACGGGGTTATGAAACCTGGTTTAATTTAAACGACCTTGTCTTTGAGTGAAAGTCTTTCCAGGAGGAATAAAAACGACTCGGACTGTCACTGACTGAGATGAGTGCCCGGGACCAGGATGAGGCCAAAATAAACTACTGATACAACTTCCCAAGGGGCAGGGAGGGGTGTATCTTACTAACAACCGTGTTTCAGTAAGCTATAAAAACTGTTGGATGGTATTTTCATCGAATATCTTAAGAAAATTGATTGTTGCTACAGAAAATTGCCACAGAGTTTGGAGCACTGTATTTGAAACAAAAACTAATACTACAGAAAAACCAGATAACTTGTTTCACCGGAAATATATTTTTTTTTTTTACATCTGGCAAATACTTTTCGTGCTTCAATCAATTTATTATTACTAAAAACAAAACAATTACAAACTTAAAGTTTATACACGCCCAAGAAGCTCAGCTTGTAAAGGGCTAACAAAACAAATAAGACACTATTATAAAGCACATAAAAAACAGAAAAAAAACATACTTAAAAAAAAAAAAAAAAAAAAAAAAAAAACTGGATCAAGAGAAATTTATGAAAAAAGGATAGTTAACAGTAAACTTAACAAATAAAGTAAAAAAAATATATAAACGAAGAAGAGATTGAAAATTGTTATTAAATATAAAAAAAAGAAAAAAAAATCAGAAAAATATATTGGATAAAAAAAAAAGATGGAATGCAAAAAAAAGAAGAAAAAAAGGGGGGAAATACTATAAAGACAAGACCCGATGAGAAGGCGCCTTTGCAAAAAGAGATAGAGTCTGAAGGGATGGAATTCCATAGTAAAATATACTGATAAACAGGAGACTCCTGATATTACGTTGATGTTTGCTTAGGTAGAATGAACCTGCGATAAGAGATACATAAAAAAGAAGAGTACATACTTGAGCCTGACAGAAAGAAAAATTGCTGCAGAGATGGTGGAAGTGTGACTTAAAAAGCCGAATGTGCTAAATAAAGGTAACTTCCACCCACGATACGATCCATCGGAGATATTTCGGTAACATTATAAAGATCAAAGGAAGGGTAAAAATGAATTAGAGGAAAAGTAGCCTTCACTGCCCTATTTTGGGCTCTTTGAAGTGAGCAGAGAAGAGATTTATTAGTACTACCCCACACAGAACAGCAATAAGAAAGGTAAGGAAAAATAAAAGCAGAATAAAGAGAAAGCATAACATCTGGGGGAAGAAATGAGTTAACCTTGTATAACATTGAAGATTGGCGGAGGACAAAGGCACGGGTATGAGTTATATGGGGTTTAAAAGAAAGAAAACAGTCAAGATACACACCAAGAAATTTCACTATAGTAGCTTGCGGTATAATATCATTCCCATTAGTCAGGATGGTTGCGTCTCTCATACGATAAGGGGTTCTAAAGTGTACAATGGCACTTTTTTGGCTGTTGAGAGTCGTACCATTTGACCAGCACCAATCTTTTACTTTATCAAGAAGACCTTGAGCTAGGGAAGTGGGGAGATGGCAGGTCCACTGCAGCAATGAAAAAGTTACTGTCATCAGCAAAAAGAATAGGGTGCACAAGGGGATGAAGACCATCAACAAGATCATTAATATAAATTAAAAAGAAAAGTGGTCCAAGCACAGAGCCCTGTGGGACACCTTTCACAATAGGCAAGGAAGAGGAAGAAGTACCATTAACCGAAACATACTGAGATCTCCCTGAGAGGTAAGACCTAAACCATTCAAGTGGGACTCCATGCACTCCAAATGAAGATAATTTAGACAAAAGAACAAAGTGAACGACCATATCAAATGCCTTTGAAAAGTCAAGAAATAGACCCAAAACACACAAGTCCTTGTCAAGGTTAACACGCACAAACTCTGTTGCATCTGAAAGTGCATGCAAGGTAGAAAAACTGGGACGAAAGCCATACTGATGGTTAGTTATGAGAGAATTATCTGCAGTCGTCTTAGTACTAAATACAAATGAAGAGAGTCTACAATACACTACTTTTTCAACAACCTTAGAAATTACAGGAAGGAGAGAAATAGGTGTATAGTTTGAAATTAGAGATGAATCACCTATTTTAAACATAGGTACAACATTAGCAACCTTAAATAACTGAGGAAAAACACTAAAAGAAAGAAAGAGGTTAGTTATGTGTGAGATGGGGTTAGAAACAAACTGACCATTTTTTTAAGAACATTACAGATCAAACCAAAACCATCAACTGAACGGCTACTTGAAAGCTGAAAAATAATGTTAGAAAATTCGGTATCACTGTATGGGAAAAGGAAAAATGACTTTTCTGCTAAGGGAAAACTACTTACTCTGCTGTAGGGTGGATTAGGAACTGAAGGAAGTGAAGTGAAATACGAATTGAAGGCGCTTGCTGAAGAATTTTCGTCCACGAAAGATCCATCAGCTTTCCTGTAGCGACAAGGGGGGGGGACTGCTTGAGTTTCTTGCGGGAAAGAGCTTCATTAACTACAGTCCAAACCTTTCGCAAATTCCCTCTACACTCATCAATTCGACGTGAAAAATATAGATTTTTGGCTGCACGTACTGAAAAAGTAAGCACATTTTTATAAAGTTTATACTTCAAAAGATCATCCTGTGTCTTACTTTTACATGCAGCCTTGAACAGAGAAGCCTTCATATGTGTAGCATTGATCAGACCTCTAGACATCCATGGACATTTGGGTATGGAATTCCTTGGCTTCTTTCTAAGAGGAAAATGCTTATACAACAGAGCTCCCATACGACACAATAATAAATTCATTGCACAATCAACATCATTAGCTTCAAGAACACTAGACCAATCATTACTCTGAAGACTATGTATTAAATTAGAAATTTCTTTATCTGTGGAAGTTCTAGAAGAAGACTCACCCTGCTCATCCACAGCAATCTTAGTTTGAGGCACAAAAAGTGAAACATAAATAGGGAAGTGATCAGAAAGATCAGTGAAAACAAGACCAGAAGTAAGCTTCAAATTAGAAGAATGAGAAATGAAAATATTGTCTATTAAAGCGGCAGAATTTCTAGTAGGGTCAACACGAGAAGGAAAAAAAATTGAAGGAAGTAGACCAGAAGAAGAAAGCCCATCAAAGAGATGGTCACTATCATCACTTGATCCAATATTTAACATATTACAATTAAAATCTCCCAAAACACAAATTCGTTTTTTAGAGAAAGACCCCTCACAAGAAAGTTGATCAAACAAATCACAGAACAAATGTGTTGGAAAAGGAGGGGGCTTATAAAACAAACAAACAGTGTCACATGCAAACTGGCTTTTCAGATCAATAACAAGAGCATAAACTGTCCTACTATTTGACACTATTGATGTAAACAAGGAGTCAAGGTCAGACCTTCTTCTAAACTCAATATCAGACAGCAACATAACCATGCATATCATACGCTGTAAAATTTTCACCATCAGATAACCATGTTTCTATTAAAACTGTTACATCAAAAGGGCAAGAATTATCAGACCAAAAACACGATTTCAGACTATCCCATTGATCTCTTATCCCACGCACATTCAAACAAAATACATTGAAGCTACTATTTAAAGACAGTGAGGGTATAATTTTATCACAATAATCAATGGTAGTGTGATAATTACAGCTAGAATTAACCATAGATTCAAGGAGAGGGTCAAGCGACCCTCTAATATAAAAAACACTAATAAAAAACACTAATATAAGTGTTTTCAGATCGGCCAGTGAAGAAGAGTACTTTTTTTCGAGCTTTTTTTTTTCAGGTTCCCGGATTTTCGGATTACCCTGTAAAAAGTTTTTGAGAGTGAATAGCTAACAATTTTTGTTAGTAAATACTTTCGTTTGCGTGGAAGATTGTTACCTGACATTGCTAGTTAAGAATTCGACAGTAGAAAAACTTTTAGTAAATCATATGATATAATACTTATCAACACTAAAAGCCTTTTGTGGGCCAAGGTCAATAAAATTTTAAGAGTAAAACACACCTTATACACAAATCAAATAAATAAACTAAAGAGAATGTTCTGTTTGCGCCATGCCTAAGCCAAGTAGTCTTCAAGGATTTTTTTTATCCCCACCCCAAAATTTGTATCACCAAATGAAACATCCCCCCATTCCTCCATTACAAACCACTCCGGAAAAACTTTCCACCTCAATCTTTTGATCCATTAACCAAATCCTTTCTGCTCCTTACAAAGATCCAAAAATGTAGTTGATAATCTTTTCTGCGGCCACAATCTGGGCCAAAACTAGGACCCACCTCCGGCCTCATCCAAAAAATTTCTCTTATCTTAAATTTGTAAAACCGAATTTTCTGATTACCAGTATTACACACATTAATTCCTCCCCACTAAGGCTTGCATTAAATTAGAGTTCCTCCTCTCATCTTGTCTTAATTTTAGCATACAGAGAGAAAAAAGGGGAAACCAATACCCCACACTGCCTTTTCTGAATCTCCTGGTTTTCTAAAATATTCTCCACCAGTTTAGCTACCGCCTTCCGCACTAGCCTTAATCCTTTCCTGTCGCTCCAAAAATAGCTTCCCTGTGACTGTTTAAACTATGTGTCACTTACCTAGCCCAATTCCCTTTTCTCATCATAGGCAGCGCAATCGCGCTGCCTAAGTAAAGAACGATGTTGGCACAATGTATTTTTTTTTCTCCATACCAGGGAACATCGTATGGAAGGAGATGTCGTAGAAACTTCGAAAAGGGCTCATTCGATTGGAAATTGGAATGGCTAGTGCCCTTTTTAATAGTCGAAAGTGATCGGAGGGCAACTAGCTTCCCCCACGCCCATCATTCCCACAAAACACATCCAATCAAAATTTTGAGATAGCCATTTTGTCCAGAGTAGTTGATATCCAGATAGAAAATGTGTTTTTGAAAAGGACACTCCCCTACAACCCTCAGGGCAAGGGTTTTAAATTATGCCCTGAGGGCATATAATAACGATGTTGGAACGATGTATTATTTATTTATTTTTTTTCTTTAGAGCAGGGCAGTTCGTATCGAAGAAGTTGTCGTAGAAACTTCAAAAAGGGCTCATTCAATTGGAAATTGGAATGGCTTGTGCCCTTTTTAATAGTCGAAAGTAAATGGAATGCAACTAACACCCCTTCCACGCCCACCATTTTCCCAAACACATCCAATCGAAATTTTGAGATAATCATTTTGTTCCACGCAGTTTAAAGTTCAGGAAATTATACATTTGAGTAGGACACTCCCCCACAGTCTTCAGGGCAAGGGTTATAAGTTATGCCCTGGGGGCATATAAGTTTTTATTGAAATCTTTGTCGTAGAAACTTCAAAAAGGGCTCATTCGATTGGAAATTCAAAGGTCTAGTGCCCTTTTTAATAGTCGAAAGTGATTTAAGGGCAACTTACCCCCCTCTCACGCCTGCCTTTTCCCCAAACACATCCAATCAAATTTTTAAATAGCCATTTCGTTCAGCGTAGTTGATTTCCAGATAAAAATTATGTTTTTGAGAAGGTAACCACCCTCAGGGCAAGAGTTGTAAATTATGCCGTGGGGGCATATAAGGTTTTTATAGAATGCGTTGTCGTAGAAACTTCAAAAAGAGCTCATTCGGTTGGAAATTGAAATACCTAGTGCCCTTTTTAATAGTCGAAAGTGATTCGAAGGCAACTAACACCCCTTCCACGCCCACCATTTCTCCAAACATATCCGATCCAAAATTTTGAGATAGCCACTTTGTTTCACGCAGTTCAAAGTTCAGGAAATTATAACTTTTAGCAGGACACTCCCCCCACAGTCCTCAGGGCAAGGGCTATAAGTTAAGTCCTAGGAATAACTTAGATTTCTGTTGAGATCTTTGTCATAGAAACTTGAAAAAGGTCTCATTAGATTGAAAATTCAAAGGGCGAGTGCCCTTTTTAATAGTCGAAAGTGATTTGAGGGCAACTAACCCCCCTCTTACGCCCACCTTTTCCCCAAACACATCCAATCAAAATTGTTATATAGCAGTTTTGTTTCACGCAGTTTAAAATTCAAGAAATTATACCTTAGAGCAGGACAATCCCCCAACAGTCTTCAGGGCAAGGGTTATAAGTTATACCCTGAGGGCATATAAGTTTTTATTGAAATCTTTGTCGTCGAAACTTGAAAAAGAGATCTTTCGATTGGAAATTCAAAGCGCTAGTGCCCTTTTTAATAGTCGAAAGTGACTTGAGGGCAACTAACCCCCCTCTCACGCCCACCTTTTCACCAAACAAATCCAATCAAAATTTTTAGATGGCCGTTTTTTTCAACGTAGTTTCCAACTACTGGCCTGTTGCTGATACAGCACCTTTCGTCACTCAATATTATTTAGAGTTTGTACATTCACAAATATTGTTCACGACCTTTCATTGTAAGGCAGCGGTGTAAAGCAGGTAAGGCCCACTGCCGATCTTTCAGATTTCATGAAAACTGGTTTCAGTTCTTCATGTGATAACTGGCTATTTTTCCAGTTGTAAACCATGCTCTTAGCCAACATTTTTGCTATTTCCTTTTGTGTGCTCCCGGGATACTGTTTTTCACGCGATCTCTTCTTTTCAGTAAATGATTGGCTATCGCAGTTTCCTATTGAAAACGGTATTGTTGGAAAACATCTTTGTTCACAAAATATTAATTAAACTTTGTACATTCCCGGAGTCTCACTTTCGCCACTTTATTTCAAGGTCGTGGTTACATAACACCTACATGACGTGTTTTGTTTGAATAGGCCTACCTGTTGCCACGAATTTGGTTTTCAGAATAAAATAGTTTAAGTTTTTCATAAGATGTGGCTGTTGTTCTACTACTGCAGTTTCCAGTAGTCAGCCATATTGTGAGATAACATTTTTGTTCATTAAGCATTAATGGCATGTGCATTCCCAGCATACCATTTTTGACACGCTATTTTAAGGTGACGCTAATAACGTCATCTTAGAGGTGACGTTTGGTTGGACACTTTTCATTTCCTACCATTGAGCTTTACTATAACATTAATAACAGGTTTTTTTTTTATTAATGATTGGTTACTGTAGTTTTCAGTTACCTTCCTTATAACAAGGTACCGTCATCGTCCGCAAAATGTTAGTTTGACTGGGTACAATAGGTTTTACAATTACCATTACAAGATTAGAAAAAGGTTTTTTGCTTGTGAGAAACTTGTGAGTCCCAGTATCACGCCAGATGTGAGCATCCCAAGATCTTCAGAAAAATATTTTGGGAAAATATTTTGTAAAAATTATTTCGGAACTATATCAATAATGTTGCCAAACAAATTCCGTTTTTAGAAGAGAGCATTTAAAATTTTCCAAAATTAATGAGAAGAAAAGGTTAGGGGGGGGGGGGAGGTGATGAAAAAATGCGCAGTTAAATCATGTTTGTTAGGATTTTTTAGAAGAAGGTCGTCAGTAGAAGGTCCTTGAAGAATGTTTTCCTACCGTTAATGCAGGTATGATCTAAAATTCTCAAATTCCTGGGAATACAAAAGTTCTATAGGGGACTTCAACTGTGACCTACTTAATACCGAATATGAAAGGACTCAAATCGTTATAGGTTCCCTTCCTGATCAGTTTAATGTCGTGGATAAGGACAAAGCTTACACATTTATCAGTGTTGCAAACACCGTCTCAAATTTTGACCATGTGTTAACGAACTTCCCTGTGAGTGACGAAGTAAAAGTTGCAGCTGATGCTTCATACTCTGACCGTTTGCCTTTGTCATTGTCAATAACACTGGACTGTCCAAAGTTGTCGGGTCCGTGCAAATCCCAATGGAGAGTATATAGTGACTGGAAACTACTTCTGGGGATATCCTGAGTAAAATAAAAGTTCCCTTCCATCTGCTGCAGAGAAATGCAAACTCGTATTGCAGTGAAATTGAAATACGTCTGCAGATAAACATGTACTGTGCAGAAATATCACATGCTCTGAGTATAGCGGAGAGTGTAGCAGTTCCTGTGAAGCGTATCTGTAATAGATCACAGGTGAAAGGCTGGTCTAGAAATCCGAAGCTAGCGGCGGCTTGTGCGTCAGCGAAGCTATGGCTGAAAGTTTGGCATGATAGCGGGAAGCCACGAAGTGGAATAGTCAACGAGATTCAAATCAATACTAAACGAAAGTTCAATAAAGCGTTAGATGCCCACCGTGCAACCCTTAAAGAAAATTTTGTGCAAAAGCTCAGTAAGAATCTGAACCTTATTTGGTCACTTCGGTCTGAGCCTGAAGAAGCCAAACCTACGTCTAATATTTCTGCTAATCAGTGGAGTGCTTACTTTGAGTCCGAGTTCAAAGCGCCTGATCCAGTTCTGCAGTCTAATTACGAGAATGAGCTGGCTTCTATGCTTACCGATACCTTCGACGATTTCTCAGTGTCACTGGCCACAATTTGCCAGGCCGTCAAAAAGCTGAAAAAGGTATACTAAAAAGGCTGCGATAGTATTTGTGCTCTACATATTTCTTTAGGAGGTTATGTTCTTCACCATCACATTGCCCTTCTGTTTCAGATGATTTTGACACAAGGGATAGTCCCGAGTTGCTTTAATCTGGGTATGGTTATACCGATATTAAAGAAGGGGAAGCCAGCCGAACAGCCTTCTTCGTATCGGCCAACAACCAATATCTTCAGTGTTTTGTAAACTATTCGAAATTGTTTTGTTTGATGAGATTTATGATAAGTGTGAGATGACTCCACACCCGTTTGGTTTTCGAAAAGGCCTCGGGTGCACTCATGTACTTTATCTTCTTGCTAACATATTACTTGATGCTCATCTCTCGCGAGCAACTTTGATCTTAGGTCAGTATGATGTCAGGAGAGCTTTTGACTCTGGGATTCATGCCCAGATTTTGGTTGAGCTGTGTAAGCGAGGTGTGCGTTCTTCTTTTTGTAAGGTCACTACGTGATATGTATAGGACCCTCAAGCTTCGTGTTCGTTTGCAAGATGGTGACCTTAGTGGTGAGATATTCGCATTCACGGGACTTAAGAATGGGGCTGTAACTACTTCAACTTTGTATAATAACAGAGTTAATGATGCGCAACAGGCTGTCCCCCCGAGCTACATTTGAAATAACTTTTACTTGTTGATCCTGTCTTCTGTAGATAATATTTTAAATATGTCTCGGCTGCTGTCTTCATTAGAAAATAATTTCTCGCTTCTTGAAAAAAAGTTATGCTGATATTAGTTTGCAGTTTAATGTAGAAAAGTATGCTGTTTTGTTTTTTAATTGCCATGAAGATAATGCTACAGTCAGGCTTGTTGGAATTACCGTAAAACCGTCTAGTCACATTACGCACCTTGGCCTCCAGATTGGTCGTAATCTTCGAGAGACCCAGTCTTTGCTTATTGAACACCTTTCTAAAAAAGTGCACATTGCCTATGCGGGTGTTGTCACTAGCCGTCGCCGTATATATTTGACTCATCTTTATAATGCAGTAGCTTTGCCTCATGTCTTGTACCTGTCTCCTTTTTGGAAGCTCCTGAGTGCACGAAACAAGAAAGACATAAGGTCGGTATTTTTCAAGTATGCCCAATATCTTCTTCAAGTGCCGCCTTTTGTTAGAAACCACCATATTGTTGCGAAATATGGAATTGTTGAGCCTCTGAGTGCCGTGGAGGATGTAATTCAGAATTACGTGAAAAAACTAGAGCTTCTGGATCACGAGTGGGCCCACCTTCTCGAATAGTTGTGTTATTATGTAGTTCTTTCTGTTTGTTTTTGTTTTTGTTGCCAGTTTTTGCTTTTTCTTTCTTTTCTAGTTTGTGCTCTGTCTTTTTCTGTTGATTGTAAGACAGGTTATTAATAAAATTCATTCATTCATTCATTCAAAATTAAGCAGAATTACCTAGTTAATCTTAGTTTTCTACCTCTAAAAGAAGAGAAAATGATGGAAATAAAAAGCTTCTAGCCTAAAGTCAAACTAGGCTGCTAGCCCAGTTGGTACTTATTGTCAGTCACCAAAATTGGACTATGAGAAACAAGTGATGTTTTTCATTGATTTGTCACAATTATCAGGAAACTATCGGATATTTTCTTACACTTAGGTCGAATGCTACGGCTTTTCTTCTTCTAGAAGAGGATTTTTTTATCATGACAACAACATTCTGCTAGTCTGTCCTGACAAGCCAAGTGGCTAAAATACTCACAAAAATCTTCAATGACAGTGCAATTTTAACAAATCACATCTTAGCAACTATAACGTCTACTATAACGTCAGCAAGCAGGCTAACTTTATAGTAGGTCGCATACAGTACGGAAACGTCAGGAGTGGAAACTAGCTCTAGCGCCAAAAAGAAAAATCACCAGTGCCATCTAGTGCTTGGTGACTCTGTTTCACCCAAAACGGTTGCATACTTATCTGGTAATTTAAATGCAGGTAAAGGTAAAAAGGTAAAAATACGGCGTTGGACTTTACAGTCCCTACCAGTGGTGCTGATCTCCGTTTCTTGGCCCTTCAGCCAGGAAGTGCAATGGGGGGGTTGGGGGTCAACCATCCTGCGCTTTCACACACCCTTCCTGTTTACCTTCCCCAGATTTTTCCAGGTACCCATTTAAAGCTGGGTAGACTCTGGCTGAGCTTACAGAGTCACGCGACTGACCCCCGTTCCAAACCATAATTTAAACGCAGGTGATGGTAAGGAAAGCAGAATTCAGTCCCCAGTAAGCCCATCTGTTAAAATCAACAAAGTTGCGTAAACTGCCAAGATTTTCACACAGTAACCTAGGCCTGCTTTGAGCAGACTGGATTTTTACTTAGTAATTCATGGAAACAAAAATACTGATTAATTATCACTTGCCGAGAAATTTCAGCTTTGAAATTTTCTACTTTTCCAATGAAGCCACCAAACGCTACACTCTTACTGGTGCTGGTAGTCTGTAATGCTTATCTTCCCGCGTTAAACTGCGGAAAATCCAACTCTTAAAGTTTTGAATGTTGAATGTTGAACAGAAATACTGTTACGTCAAACATCGAACAGATGAATTCCTAATACAAACTAGTTTTCTTCAAAGGTGTTTAGTGTCCCTATTGATTAAAAAGTGATGTAATTTAATAAGCATTAAAAATTGTGATGTGCATGTCTTGGATGTGCATTTTACGTCTTGTGATGCACAAATGGGATTTCCATCAAAAATTGATGCAGAACTAATCATCACCGTTTTAAAGCAAAATTATGTCTACTGATCACTTTTTTCAGTTTTTGTTCATTTTTTTGTGTATTTACTACTGTTCGATATTTCCTGCAAGATTAGCTGATTATGATTTACATTACGGTAAATAATATCTTAAATAAAAAATAATAAAATATTAGATCTCTTATTCTCCCTTTGACCCCAGTCCAATAAGTGCATCCAATGAAGGGGAATAGGGCAAATAACTGTAGATGTGTTCAATAATGTAGGGTTGCATGCTCCATAGAATAGCTTCTGATTTTTCTGATGTTACAAACTGTTTAGAATTTTGTATGTGTTTGATCCTCAGGGAATGAATAGGAGTATACTAATTTTAGCCTCCCTCTTGTAGACTTCCATGTTTGTGACTGCATTTTTGGTGTATTTGACCCTGGAATAATGTTGTCTGGAGTTATGAAGGCATTGTTTTATTACCCTAGTGGAATGCAGCATTCTTTATTATTTCGTTAACCTTTCTTCTCACTCACATCTTTAGCGAACAAACAGTTTCGACTAATTATGCTTGAAGATAGAATAGGTCACAGGGGAAATCCTTGGGATTGAATGTTAGAAAGGGTAAATCGTAGATTGTGAAAGACAAATGCCAAACCAGCTTTAATAGGGATGGTAACAATAGCTGGATAACAAAAGATTCAATATCTTTTGTCGGTCCATTCTCTGTTGTATGTTCCATAAAAAAGCAAATCACAGTGGAGTAATGATTTGATTGACCCAAGGGACGGAGGTTAACGTCCCCCATTGCTGCTGAATTTTGGGGCAATAAATACGAATGCTGCAAATATTTATGTCATAAAGAGATGTATAACTTTTGTCTTTTGTTTCCATTATACAAATTTTCTTCACTTCCTCTGATTTTTATTGTTTACACTTTCCAGAGCTCTAATATAGAAAGCTTAAGATCGTTAGGGCACGTTTAACGGACAATAGGCTTACAGGTTACCCAATACTGTGCTTTTTGGCCATACATCTTAGGCTCAAAGAAAAGCAGGTTGTCTCTCAAATGGGGTGGGAAGAGGTCATATGGATGGATTTAGGGAACTTCAAGGAAATGGGAACTACAGGGGAAGGGGTATAGAGTAAAGCTGTGAATATATTTGGGTGAATGAGGAGGTAATTCTTTTTTAACTCGTTACTAGGCTTTTTAACTCGCTGAGTACCTACTGAGTCACCTTCTCAGTAGGGGACCTCCCCAGGCCACTCAGCGCGTCCCCAGGTGGCGGATAGGGGAATGTCCTACAGATATGTTTGGTTCCTCCATAAAGCGAGGCGCGGACTAAGGGGGGACCTAGCTCCTGGGGGTCCATTGTTGAAACTAGGGTACCCTCGCCCGGGGGTCATTAATACAGGAATAGGAGGAAGAAAGTCCCTCTGACGACACTGAGCAGGTCACACTGGCGTGTAGACACGTCCCACTTGTTGCGAACCTTCTTCCAGCAATGGGTTAAATTGTTTGGTACTGCAGGGTACCATCGTGGGAGGATCCTCTCCAAGAGGACAACCGCGAAAGGGCGGAAGATCCAAACTTGGACAACGGCTTCGGCAACTTGGGTAGGCACCGGGGGTTCCGGCCCCTCGATCAGGGATTGGCGTCCCTGCCCCTAGCCGAGTCGAAGAAACCGGTTGGGCAGTGGCCTCGTAAATCGCTCCCGTAGAAAAAGAATATGCTAAAGAAACCTCAGTGAAAAGCCTCGGATAAAATCCCAATATGATGACGACCCATGCATGCCCCTCGACCAGATTTCTGAACGTGAATAAACCAGTACGAATAGGATTTTGGATCGTAAGGACCATGTCGGCTCTTTCAAAAACTGAGTAAGTTCTACAAGAGTGAGAAAAATTTCGGCTTGACATCCTCGCAGTGACCAAAGCAAGATGGAAAGGCTGTGGAGAAAAGAAGTTCAAAGCAGTAAACAGCAACACGACTTATACAGTTCTGTACAGCGGAAAAGCGGACAGACATGAAGCTGGAGTCGCAGTTATATTGAACCCAAATGCAGCAAAATCCCTTTGCACGTGGAAGCCGATTAACGAGAGAATCCTGTATACACGATTTGCACCTAAAGATGCACAGCTGTCGCTAGTCATCTGCTATGCACCAACAAATGATGAAGCCTCGAAAGACAGTTTTTATGAAACCCTCCAGTCCGTCCTAGACTTTATCCCTCTCCATAACTTCACTTGCCTGGCAGGCGACCTAAATGCGAAAGTTGGTCAGGACAGATCTTATTACCTTGAGGTGTTGGGACATCACGGGCTTGGAACTATCAACGAAAATGGTGCAAGGCTAGTCAGCTTTGCAATTTCAAACGAGCTGTTGATAGGAGATACATTACTCGAGCACAAAGATATCCATAAGTACACATGGACATCCCCAGACAAAATTGTAAGAAATCAGATTGACCCCACTTTCTGATCCGACGACGGTGGGGAACTAGTCTGAAAGACGTGAGGAATTACAGAAGTGCGGACGTCGGGTCGGACCATGAACTTCTTATAGCAATACTCAAGTTGAAACTCCGCTCCAACAGATCTCGACAACCAACAAAATTACCTAGAAATTTCAACGAGGAGAAGCTCAGAGACAAGGATGTTAGGAGACAAATCAGCATTATACTCTCGAACAGATTCAAGGAACTTGCTGATATACCACAAGACGTGGAAAAAGTTTAGACGACTATACAACAAAACTACACAGAAACTCCCGAAGAAGTTCTTGGCTTTAAAAAGTCAATAAAGGAACAGTGGATATCCCAGAAGACATGGGACTTGATCGAAGACCACAAGAAAATAAAATAGAGCATGCCCAGTAATGATCCCTCTGCTGATGCTATGAAAGACATAGCGTATAAAGAAATGGACATAGAAGTGAAGAAAAGTGCTAGATCAGACAAATGACAGCACCTCAATGAGAAAGCAAAAATGGCAGAAAAAGCAGCCCAACGTGGGGACGCAAGAGCTGTGTACCGCTTAACTAAAGAAATCGCCGGAAAGACAAACACACAAGATGGACCAGTAAAAGAGGAAAACGGAAGACTTCTAACCGATCCAGATGACCGGAAAAATAGATGGGCGGATTACTTCAAAAGCCTTCTCAACCGCTCGTCCCCTTCTGCTCCCCCAGATATTCCAGACAGCCCATTTTTGGATCTCCTCATTAATGAGCACGAGCCAACGGCGAGTGAGATCCTTTCAGCCTCGAATAAGCTGAAGAATGGAAAATCTCCGGGTAGTGACCGTATATCTGGAGAAATGGTCAATTCATCAATCCGCAGGTCCCTTTTGGTGTGGCTAGGCTTCTTTTTCCTCCTCTGGCAAAAAGAAAAAGTCCCCAAAGACTGGAGAGCAGGAACCATTATTAAATTGTTCAAAAAGGGAGACGCGACAGTCTGTGGCAATTACAGAGGCATCAACCTCCTCTCGATACCCGGAAAACTCTTCTGCATAATCATCGTGACAAGACTTCAAGCTGCCTTAGACTGGCATTTACGCGAGGAGCAACATGGTTTCCGACCAAAAAGATCTTGCGCCGATCTGATATTCACACTGCGCACCATGCTTAAAGAATCCAATGAGTGGAGACAACGTCTATGTCTATTGTTCGTTGACTTCAAAAAAGCGTTCGACTCAATAGACCACCCAATACTATGGAGGATCCTGATCTTCTACGGTATTCCTGAAAAGCTGGTTCGCCTTATCATGGCAATGTACGAAGACACGGAATGCTGCGTGAGAACCTCTGAAGGAAATACAAGATATTTCAAAGTGATGACAGGTGTCGAACAAGGATGCGTATTGTCTCCATTCCTCTTTATTCTCATAGTGGACTACATATTCAGACAAATTGATGGATATGGGATCAGAATTACAGGCAGACTAGTCCAAGATCTCGACTTTGCGGACGATGTTGGATTGATGGAAAAAGACAAAAGCAAACTTCAAGACTTTTTACGCAAGCTAGCTAAAAGAGCCGGGCACTTTGGGCTGCATATTAATACCTCCAAAACTAAAGCGATATCAACCGCTAACTTACCGATGAATATCCAGCTTGGGACTGAAAGCATAGAGCAAGTCACCGACTTTTGATATCTTGGTAGCACAGTCTCGTTTAGTGGCGATTCCAAAAAAGAGCTGAGAACACGAATAACCCTGGCAAGCTCGGCCTTTCAACGAATTCGACTAGTCTGGAGATCAGCGAAGTACTCACTCCAGCTAAAACTTCCCCTTTTCAGAAGAAATGTCCTTTCAATCTCAGCGTACGCGATAGAATGTTTGAAACTCACAGTAGAGCAGGGCAAACGATTTATTGGCTATGAAAACAACAGCCTTCAACGCATCATGAATCTCAACTGGAAGGATAAGATAAAAAGCTTGGAAATTTGCCACTACACAAACCAGCCTGATGTCGCTGATGTAGTCAGGCCACGAAGATGGCGATATCTTGGTCATGTTATCCGTATGCCAGGATCGAGACTACCAAATATGCTTCTCCATTGGCAACAAAACGACAAGCGTCGACGAGGAAGGCCCAAAAACACGCTTGGCAGGACATATGAGCGGGACAGGAGAGCCCTTCTTGCATCCCTAATCCCAGAGTGGAAGGACATCTACGCCGCAGCTCATTTGCGGGATGATTAGAGGCTGTTAACGGATACCCTGTGTGCCTCTGGAGGTACAGGAGGAGCTAAGGTCTAAGGTCTAAGGACTAGGCTTCATAAAGATATTTGAAATCATACTTTCACTACATCAGAATCAATACTTTATTGTTGCCTACATTAAAGAGCCATTTTATTAGTAGTTGTCTTCTTTATTTTCCCCTAGCACTTCCCTATGGAACAGGTGGCCTTAGAAATTATGGAGAGGACTTATTTGGTTATAAATTGACAGTTCTAGTGCCTTTTTTAAGAGTTGAAAGTGATTGGAGGGCAATCGGTCCTCCTATCCTGCACTTTTCTGCTACCTGGCCCCCGTAGCCCCCAAGACAACCAAGCAAAAATTTGAGTTGCGCGTTTTGTTCAAAATAGTCAAAAGGTTGAAATAACAGCCTCTGGGGAGTGAATGACCTCAAAAATATTTGAGCAACAGCTCTAGATAAATAAAAATTATCAGGCAACTTTGTATGAAAAAGATGATAATAGAAACTTGGAAGGGGAATAATTCGATTGGAAACTGGAAGTTTTATTGAGTTTGACGGCAATCTGCTCTCTCCCGCGTTCTTTTCTACTACCATCTGTAATTCTTATGACATTTGATCAGAACTTAGAAATATTCGTTCTGCGCAGAAGCGTTGAAAGGCGGATCAAGTTGAAATCAAGAACAGAATAGCCAAGGCTCAGGGTGTTTTTTCACAATTACAAAAAGTTGGGAAGAATAAGAAGATAAGTCCGCAAACGAAGATTAAAATATTGGAAGCTACAGTGATGACAGTGGTTAACTATGGTTCTGAAGCAAGGACGCTACGAAAAGCGGACGAAGATTTGCTAAATGTTTTCAAGAGAAATTGCTTACTAATTGTTCTGGGTACCCCAATGACTAACCATATTTCGAACAGTAGGCTGTACGAAAAGTGTGGTTCAATCCCGCTTTCTAGGGCTGGAATAAGAAAAAGGTTAAGATGGCTAGGGCATGTTCTGTGGATGAAGGATTACATTTTGCCAAAGATTGCCCTTTTCGGCCAACCGGTTAGGACTAGACTGAAAGCAGGTCGTCCGCGTTTGGGGTGACAGGATGTCATAAAGAAAGATTAAAGGGAAAATGAGAACTTCATGAGAGGGCGTAAAGAGGGAGGCTTTGAAAAAATTGGGATGGAGGAGGAGCGTCCGTAGATGTTTTGTCCTCAGGAGGCTTGGTGCTGCGGTGAGTTGCTAGAAGCAGTAGTAGTATAATATACTAAAGCACACACCTGACGGAGTAAAAAAAAAAAAACAGACAAAAAAAACACAATGAATATAAAATCAAGACTTAACCAATAACAAGTCTTTAGAAATTCGTTCAGGAAAGTAGAATCATAATTTAGCCGCTTTCTAAACGACTTAGCTACTTTTTTTTGGATAGAATAACTACTTTTTTGGATAGAATCTAAGGGACTGGTGACTCCATATCTAGTCTATACACTGATGTTGCTTGTCCAAAGCGGCAGCCGAAGTAGTTATTTCACATATTTGTAAAAACATTTTGTAATATCAACAATGTCACTTTCGAGTTAAAAGCTGCCAAAAAGGTGAAAGAGCAAGCAAATACGGGACAACAAAAGCATGGTAAAGAGATCCGGTGACACTCGTGTGCAACTCAACAATCTTATTTATGCTGTGCCTGACATCATATAAGAAAATGCTTAAATGATGCCATATATGATGTCATAAGAAATTCTTGTATGATGTACTAACATAGAACATGACTTCATCTGCAAAAAAAAATTGAGGCTCTTAACGATTCTTCTCAGACTTTTGACCTATCTAGATCATTTTTTTTATGCGAGAATATTTTAAGATACGAGCACTAATTTTTTTTTCATACGCCCTAATTCTTGTTTTCGCTTATCTTCTAACCGCACGTGTCTTTGCGGTTCATTTTCATTTTTAATACGCTCTAATTCTCGTTTTCGTTTATCGTCTAACCATGCGTGTCTTTGCTGTTCATTTTCAATTTTTATTACTTCAGATACTTTAGCAAAGGCTTTTTCTTTAGCTCTCCGTATTAGTGTTGTCGCAACTGATGATCCAGGTTGTCTATTTCCCCATCTTATCACGTTTGAAAGTTTAGGTGTTGGTTCCAGAGAATCATCACTTATACAAACTGCAACTGCCAATGTATGATTTTTGGGTCTTCCCTTAGACATGGTTTTAAATAAATAACTGATTTTTTTAGATGAATAACTGGCTACATTTGGAAAGTTACGGGGCTATATAAGAGGAACGACGTCATAAAATGTCTTGATACGATGACTTACAAGACGTCATTGTACATATATATATAATATATATATATATATATATATATATATATATATATATATATATATATATATATATATATATATATATATATATATATATATATATATATATATATATATATATATATATATATATATATATATATATATATATATATATATATATATATATATATATATATATATATATATATATATATATATATATATATATATATATATATATATATATATATATATATTTATATATTTATATTTACATATATATATATCGATCTATATATATAGATCGTTTTTTTTTATGCGAGAATATCTCAAGATACCAATTTTCCCAAAAAAAATATGGAGCCGTTGCCTCCTCCTCAACACCTCGCTCTTTACGCTTAATTTTTTTTAGTACTTTTGAAAGAAGCTCTCATTACTCCAACTAAACGAACATAGTGTTTCAGAATTCGTTCTTAAAGAATTGGTAGAATACTCAAACTTTAGCGTAAAGAGCGAGGTGTTGAGGAGGAGGCAATCCCATTCATATACGTAATCATTTCTGTTCGTTTTAAGTTTTAATGTCGCTCCTTACTTTCAGATAAAAAAACTTGTTTTTTTTTATTTAATAAAGAAGAAGAGACAAAGCAAACCTTCCGACATAATACCCACCCAAAACATACCGAAACCGCACAATACTGATAAGATGAACTGCATGAACTTTCTTTACTGCACCCGGTGTCTCCGGACTCTTTAGTGAAGTACATATGCGCCAATTTCCAAGAGGTTTGTTCATTAAATGGTAAAAACACGAAAATTGGCACACATATGTAGAAAAATACGGAGAATCTGACAGAGGTCAGAACCACATTTTCTGAGTTAATTTTCCCGCGTTTCACCGCGTTTTTCTGCGGGGAAAATCGTGTATTTTTGAAATTAAAGGATTTGGATGTTTGAAAGGTCGTTTCTGGTTGATTCGGGTCTGTTAATTCTGAACTTGTGCTCACTTTTGAAATCAAATCAGTAGTTTCTGAGTTATTGTCATTTTAATCATCTCGGGTCATACTCTTTTCTGTATACTGAGCTAGTATATGCTCTTAAGGAATCTTTCATGGCTTAATTTGAGTATGCTGAGTCTGAGAATGTGCTTACTTTAAATATTCAGTGATCCGTTATTGAGTTATCATCACTTTCATCATCGCCGGGGGTAAACTGTCTTTCATACTTCTACATTACAAACTCTGGTTCACCTTAATGTGCAAGTGACGACTGTGGCCTGAATGAATAGATCATTTGCGGTTTTAAAAACGCGACTCGAAACACCTCATATCACTAGCAGGCTTAAGAAAGAAAAGGAGAAAATCCACATGGCGCGTAGGGGAGACTAGCTATAACTGGGTCACCTTTATAACTGGGACATTCAACTTTTTTAGTGTCTTAATGCTCCGTAAAAAATCTGAATTTTCAATGCTTGGCCATTCCTGGAAGTTTGAAGGTAGAAAATCCATACAGATTTCAGGTGATAGTGTGTTTATCAAGGCTTAGAAAGTGCTAAGAGTTTCTATGTTTACTAGTACTATCTTCGAGGAAAGCAAATTAGTCAATAACGTTGCCACCAGGGAACCCTGGGACAACTGGTATAGTGATAACTGGGACATCATTTCTGGCACAGTCTCATTGTGTCCCGAACCCCCGTTCGGATGAACTGGCGTGACTTTTTAAAATCAACTGAGAACAGGAGTCGACTCTTCCATTTTTTTGTGACTATGGTAGTCCAGGAATTGTAGGACACCTTTGTAGAGGCCACTCTTGGAGACACAGTTATTTCGACGCACGATATCATTTTTTGCGAAGGCCTCACACTTACCAACCACGAAGAAGGTGACACTCGTGTTCTGCTCTATGCTTTCTTATTTATGCCGTGACTTTGAATTGGATAACTTCTCCGTGACTTTGATAACGAATAAAATTGCTTAGCAGCGGCATCTCGTCAAGTGAATATTTGCCAGTACGGTTTGATGTTGGCGTTTCAAGACTGGTTCTAATTCCAGACTGGTTAGAAACTGTTTTCCCGCGTAACTTCATACTATTCTTCAAAATAACGAGTTTGGCTTCTCTTGATTCCACTTGAATTTTTACTTATTTTTTTATATGGTTTGAATCAATTACAGTAAACTTTGGAACGTCCATTTTCATACCTTCTGTAACTATTCTCTGAAAATGGGCCTTTGCTTCATTTATATCTGCAGAAACTACGTATTTTTTTCTGTTTCTTTACTTTCCACTTTCATCAAAGCTTGTTGCATATTAGCCAACTGCGACCTTAAATTAACCATTTCCTCAACCACAACCGACATCTGAAGCTTACAATCCCCAGTATCAGTTTCAATCTTTGCTACTTTTGGTTTTAACACAGATACTTCCCGGTTCGAATCTTGCGCTGCACTCTCAAAATTTAAAATTCTGTCCTACAGTCCTCTCATACTAGCAGAAAGATCAGCCAACGCTTTGAAATTGTGCTGAACTGTAATCAAAATTAAACTTAAATTGCCCGCTAGATTTTTTCAACGTCACAGAATTTTCTCGATCACTGGAAGCAGCCGAATCATTCAGGAAAATTTAATTCTTTTTCCTTTTATTTTTCCTCATCTTCTTAAAAATCGGCCAGCAAAAAAAAAAATGAAAAAAAAGATAGAGGCTTACCTCAGAATGCTCCTGGTTTACCCACGTGGAGCTCCGTGCAATATGCTGAACCGATAATTTAGCCACCGTAAACAGCTGTTCAAAATCAGCAACAAAAAATCCAATAACAGCTTTCGCCAAAATCTCAAACTTCTTCTGGCTATGTCCGGCGCAAACGAGATGTTCATCACTCCAATTTCATTTCAACAATGTTTGAATGCATTCAGATAATAGCGTAAGACTTAATCCTTTACAAAGTATTTTCTCACTCTTTAATCCTTTACAAAATATATGTGACCTTCAGTGGTGGATGCTGAATGAGAACTGAAACATTATTTTCAATATTTGTGTGGTGAATCAAGATTTTACATTTATTTTTAAAGAAATTTTAAAAGCTTAATTCCACAAGAAATCACTTGAGAACATATGCGCACCTGCTTGAAACTAGGAATAATATGTTCAACTTTATTCTGTTGCCCCACCCGCGCCAACGCAGAGGCACCGCTGATGGTGATCCTAATTTCATCACAATTTCCAAAAAATTAAAAATGCAATGAATTAAGATGCACCAGGGGAGAAAAATGTATGGATTTATTATCCAGACTAACCTGGGTTAAATTCGTAATGTGGTGCCCAGGCACAGCGCTACCAGACCAAATTTTCCAGCTGTGCTGGTTTGCCTTTGGTTCACCATCAGCTATGATTCTAGCTTCAAGTGTATGTGACCTACCAGCATTCTTATTTGTGATGCCCAGGCACAAGGCTTCCACACCAAATTTTCCAGGTGTGCTGGTTTGCCTTTGGTTCACTATCAGCTATGATTCTAGCTTCAAGTGTATGTGACCTACCAGCATTCTTATTTGTGATGCCCAGGCACAAGGCTTCCACAACAAATTTTCCAGGTGTGATGGTTTGCCTTTGGTTCACAATCAGCTATGATTCTAGCTTCAAGTGTATGTGACCTACCAGCATTCTTATTTGTGATGCCCAGGCACAAGGCTTCCACACCAAATTTTCCAGGTGTGCTGGTTTGCCTTTGGTTCACAATCAGCTATGATTCTAGCTTCAAGTGTATGTGACCTACCAGCTTTCTTATTTGTAATGCCCAGGCACAAGGCTTCCACACCAAATTTTCCAGGTGTGCTGGTTTGCCTTTGGTTCACTATCAGCTATGATTCTAGCTTCAAGTGTATGTGACCTACCAGCATTCTTATTTGTGATGCCCAGGCACAAGGCTTCCACACCAAATTTTCCAGGTGTGCTGGTTTGCCTTTGGTTCACCATCAGCTATGATTCTAGCTTCAAGTGTATGTGACCTACCAGCATTCTTATTTGTGATGCCCAGGCACAAGGCTTCCACACCAAATTTTCCAGGTGTGCTGGTTTGCCTTTGTTTCACCATCATCTATGATTCTAGCTTCAAGTGTTTGTGACCTACCAGCATTCTTATTTGTGATGCCCAGGCACAAGGCTTCAACACCAAATTTTCCAGGTGCGCTGGTGTGCCTTTGGTTCACCACCAGCTATGATTCTAGCTTCAAGTGCATGTGACCTACCAGCATTCTTATTTGTGATGCCCAGGCACAAGGCTTCCACACCAAATTTTCCAGGTGTCCTGGTGTGCCTTTGGTTCACTATCAGCTATGATTCTAGCTTCAAGTGTATGTGACCTACCAGCATTCTTATTTGTGATGCCCAGGCACAAGGGTTCCACACCAAATTTCCCAGGTGCCCTGGTGTGCCTTTGGTTCACTATCAGCTATGATTCTAGCTTCAAGTGTATGTGACCTACCAGCATTCTTATTTGTGATGCCCAGGCACAAGGCTTCTACACCAAATTTTCCAGGTGTGCTGGTTTGCCTTTGGTTCACTATCATCTATGATTCTAGCTTCAAGTGTATGTGACCTACCAGCATTCTTATTTGTGATGCCCAGGCACAAGGCTTCCACACCAAATTTTCCAGGTGCGCTGGTTTGCCTTTGGTTCACTATCAGCTATGATTCTAGCTTCAAGTGAATGTGACCTACCAGCATTCTTAGTTGTGATGCCCAGGCACAAGGCTTCCACAACAAATTTTCCAGGTGTCCTGGTGTGCCTTTGGTTCACTATCAGCTATGATTCTAGCTTCAAGTGTATGTGACCTACCAGCATTCTTATTTGTGATGCCCAGGCACAAGGATTCCACACCAAATTTCCCAGGTGCCCTGGTGTGCCTTTGGTTCACTATCAGCTATGATTCTAGCTTCAAGTGTATGTGACCTACCAGCATTCTTATTTGTAATGCCCAGGCACAAGGCTTCCACACCAAATTTTCCAGGTGTGCTGGTTTGCCTTTGGTTCACCATCAGCTATGATTCTAGCTTCAAGTGTATGTGACCTACCAGCATTCTTATTTGTGATGCCCAGGCACAAGGCTTCAACACCAAATTTTCCAGGTGTGCTGGTTTGCCTTTGGTTCACTATCAGCTATGATTCTAGCTTCAAGTGTATGTGACCTACCAGCATTCTTATTTGTGATGCCCAGGCACAAGGCTTCCACATCAAATTTTCCAGGTGCCCTGGTGTGCCTTTGGTTCACTATCAGCTATGATTCTAGCTTCAAGTGTATGCAACAAACCAGAATTCTTATTTTAAACCAATTTACACTTCACTCATATACAATTCAGTATTTAGTGTATACTCCCACATTGTCTTAAAAGTAAATACAAATTCCCCAATTATTTAAAAAAATAAATTTTGCTATGAAGTAATTAAATAGGAACTAAAAGCAGGTGAATATTTCTGAGTTGTTTTTTCTTTAGTGCAATAGCAATTGCAATAGTGCAATACAAGAAGCAGTCACGCTTGCACAAGACCGTTCCGAATGGAGGCAAAGAGTCACGTGTGTCTCTACGCTAGATCACCAACAGGAACATTAAGTCAAGTAAGTAAGTCAATAGCTATATTTTCCTTAAGTATAATTTAGTTCATAACATAGGTAAAACAAAAAGTTAAAACCACTTTTACATATCTTCCCTTAAGTTATATATTTTTTAGGTATAATTTAGTTTAAAACATACATTTAAAAAAAGTTAAAAACACTTTTAAATATCTTAGCTTTGCTTTTCTTTGAAGAACAGAAAAAGTCATACCTGAACAGTCCATTGTTTATTTACCGATCAATTTTACATTTGAATCATCGCAGATACACTATGTACCTTCCAACATTTGCCTATAAACGTACTAGTGACCGGAGTTGAAATTAATACCTGAACAAACAACAATGGCAATCGCTCTTTATCGCTCCAAGGATGCCACGATAACATTGTAGCTAACATCAGATATGACCTCACTCATTGTTCTTTTCAGCAATATGTGATCTGGATCAAAACCAATTATTCTTTTCGTAATTTTATGTGCCATTCCTCTCCTGTCCATGCTAATCGCAAGAAACTGTGGCATTTCAGTAAAAACTGTGTGTTATGTTAGTTGATGTTCATTTGGGCAAAATTTTCCAACAGGATTTGGACTTAACATTTCACTAAATTGAATGTCCGAGGTCTCAACAACCTCTTCATGAGCTGGTGCATCTGGATTTAGAACTCCTGGAACTGAAAAATAGCACACTTTTCCCTTTGTCATATTATCATCAATTTGGCTCCAGTTACAGCAGTGAAAAAACGAAAAATTTATGATTCTTGAACTGAAACAGTCTACTAAGAGGACTCAAGGTAGTTGATGAGCTTGTTTCCAAATTTTCTTCATCCATACTCCTAAACAAAGCTTCCCAAAACTCTCAGAGTGACTGCTGTTCGTCCTCAGCAAACTCATACACAATCGGCAGTAATATTCTTAGATGGACTGTTGACTCAATTTTGTCAAGGGATGACACTGCTAGCCGTAAAATATCAGTTGCAAAGTTGCCTTGTGAATTCTGCAACATATCGAAAAGTATTCTGTTAAAGTTGCCTTGTGAATTCTGCAACATATCGAAAAGTATTCTGTGCAAACCGAAAACAGACTGAACTGCAGAATTTGCATAGCATGAAACACAATCTCCGTTTTGAAACATTTTCTACCAGCACCAATACCCCTTGGGTTGAATTGTTTTTGGTTAGATCTTTGATTGTTTCTTTCAATACCTTGGAGAACGTTATCACCTTTCGTTAGCATTATCTTATCGTTTGATTTGGCTTTATTTGTTTTAGACAATGTTGTTCTGCATTTCATCTTATTTGGAAACAAATCTTCTACTGCTGCCTTTCTTGTTTTCCCTTCTCCAATGATTGCATGTTCGATACTAGTCTTACTTTTCTTCATTTTTGGAGAAACATCTACTATGCTATCTATTTCCATGACGTCATTGTTCAAATTAGTTGTTGGTGTTTGGATGATTTTCAATAATGGAAGATCTGGTCTAAAACTACTCCTATTACGATTACACTCTGAAATGACTTTCATGTCAGCAATAATTTTACATGGATCAAGTTCCAGTAAATGCAGCCCTGCGATAGTGGTAACTCTGGATAATGCAACATAAATCATCCCCGGTCCGAAGCAGGGACTTCCTGCATCAACGATAGCACATTTCAAGCTGAGACCTTGAGACTTGTGAATAGTAATTGCAAATACTAGTTGCAATGGCAACTGTTTTCTAGTATAGTAAACGTCTTTGAGTGCTTCAAATCGAACTGTAGCATGGCCTATACTTGTCAACTGTTCATGAACATCAAATTGTACCAAAACATTAACTATCTCACCAGATAGTATACTTTTAGACTCATTAACGTAGCCCATAGATCCGTTTAGTAAACCTTTAAGTTAATGCACCAATTTAATGCACCAATTTTGTTAATACACCAGCTGTTTGTTGGCTGTCATCTGCAAAGCTCGAAACAGCTTTCGCTGCTTCTTCTTCAATTCTATTATTTCTGACCACAGAAGAAAGACAATCAATGGCAGTCAATGTAACATGTTCCGAGATCGTATCCTTTAGCAGTGTGTTGTTTATTAGCCTAAAGTCGTCATTTGTCGGCATCAAAACAACTGGCACTTTGCCTATCTTACACAAATGACAATATAATTTGGTAGTTTCTTCTGAGGTGGCTCGAGACATGCATCCAAACTTTCGTGTCGAAAGACACTGGAGATGCTGTTCTTCACAATTTCCAAGCCTTATGTTTGCAAGAGTATCTGCATATGGCTTGTCATTTTTTTGCCTCTTGTTGATTGTCAGCTCATCATGCTCAAATTCATCCCATAGATTAATGGATCCCATGGATCCCAGTCTATTTTTGATCTCTAGACAAGTAAGAGGAATAAACGGCAGATTTGCCGACACGGTTCTCAATTGAAGAAAATGTCCAAAGAGAACAAAGTTGGCATTTCCCATTGGGAAATTATTAGATTTAATTTCCGTCAAGCGCGAATGAATAAACATCAGCATAAGAGACGAAACCATGCTTGTTTCATCTATAATTTTCGAAGCGTCAGCAATTGTTCAAGTTCTTTTAATTTCTCATTAAATCACTACAAGGGAAAATAACATATGAATCAATAACACAATATGAATCAATGGAAAAGAAAATATTTACAGAGGGCACCTGCCGGGTCCTTTGACCCTTAAATTGCGGGGAATAGGTAGCGGGGCTCTACGCTTCCCTCGTTTTTCCTCGGCGTAAAAGACCCGATGTTACGGCCCGCATGAGCGCATCCATGAACATAACCACAAATGATGGCAAGTGATAAGCTTGTCTTTAACCCGCTACTGAATTTTGTTTCTCGTGCTTTGAAATCTGGTAATCGGTCTGATGAGATTGCGAAAACAGCGGCAGAATTTTTCAAGAAGATGAAATCCAAGTGGCGAAAGAATTAATATGGAGGGATTCTGCTATTAGTACTCATATGAGCATGAAAGTTATTATGACTGACAATATCTCTAAAATTCTAAAGTTGCTCAAATATTGCGACGAAAAGAAAAATGCCCTCCCTAAATCCGTCATCTATGAAGCAGATGAAGTACCCATCGTTCCTGGGGAAGTAAGCGCTGTTATTGCTAGGAAAGTAAACGAAATGTGTTCCAAGCTAGAGAGTTTTATCGAGTGTGATCGTCCCCCTGTTCTGTGGCCGCTCAGCGGATCTGGATCCTCGTTTCAGGGGCCGTCCCCCACACCCCAGCGGACCTACGTAGTTGTTCTAAAGAACCCCCCTCAAGACTTGAGGAACCCAGAAATGAGAAAGGAATACTTGGATAAGGTATGTGGTGACAATTCCTCTAGCACTATTGAACTGCGAGCATTGAAAAATGGGTGGCGCGTGGTACTAGCCGATAAGATGTCTGCCAATGCAGTTGCGAAGGCGTTATGTGCTAACGGTAGATCTGTTGAGGCAAAAGTGAAACAACCATATTTCTACGGAATAGCATGCCACGTTCCTTCAGATAAGAGCGATGAAGAACTCTGCGAGATTATTCTGAACTGTTTAAGAGCTTTGCAGTTGGGTAATTCTAGGTCGTTCAAACTTCAGTTCTCTTCCAAAGTGGACCTTGAAAATACTATTAAATCACCCCCAGTGATTCATTACGAACGTATCCTAGTCTCTGAATATCTGTTTCTTCCAATGAGATGTTTCAATTGTCAAGCATTTGGTCACGCGGCCAAATTCTGCAAGAACGGAGCCAAGTGTTTTAGATGTGGGGATAACCACAGTAGCACTAAGGACAATCCTTGCAGCAAACCGATTAAGTGTGCATTCTGTGGTTCGGACATGCATCCTTATTACAGTTTCAGCTGTCCGGAAGCGCAAAAGCTACTTATAGTTAAGAAATGAATCACGAATTAAGTCTGATTACTTGGAGCATTAATAGAAATGTAATCAACAAACTGCCTATCCTCGAAAACTTAATTCGCAATCATAACATTGTATGTCTCCAAGAACATTTCCTGATTAAAGAAGGGACTGAACTTTTAAATATCGGTGATTCAATCCATCTTTTTGCCGTTGGTGTGAAATCGAGAGGTAGTGGCCGGCCCTCAGGCGGTATCGCAATCCTTGCTTCAAAGTCTTTACGAGCGGAAGTTTTCCAAGTTTCCGATAATGTTATTGCGATCAAGGTTGAACGGACAATAATCTTCTCAGTTTATATGCCTATGGGCTACAAATCATCTAAATCATATTCCAAGTTCGTTAGTGCTTGTCAGAAATTAGCAAACGCTATTGCAAATTGTCCCACCCAAGATTTGTCCTACATTGTTGCAGGAGATATGAACTGTGATTTGTTGAATCCGGAAAGCCTTAGATCCCATGTACTCTTGACTACATGCGCTGGTCTAAACATAATAAAAAATGATCTCGATTTCACGTATGTACATAACTATGGGGCAACTTCATCTCTTGATTTTATAATGTGTTCACATCAACCAGTTCCCCTTTGCCAGTCACATGTGGATACATCTATCAGCACATCTGACCACTTACCAGTTAATTATGTTTTCCCACCTAATACATCTTCAAACTACAACCCTGATCTACCCAGGGGAAGAAAATGGCATCAGAAAGTTATGTGGGATAAAATTAATACCCCTTTGTACCAGAAGGTATATGACGATATTTTAGCAAGAATTCACGTCCCTTACAATTTACTTCATAAATCTTCTTCAGTTGCAGCAAGTGATAAACAAGTACTGATCAATATATACTGTAGCGAAATATTCATGCCCTGCAGTGTGCGTAAAAGGCTGCAGTACCGATTTGTCGTGTTCGGATCGGCTCGGAAATACCCCAAGGGTCCGATAATTTGGATCTTGTAAATGCGTGTGCGGACCCGAAATTCTGGTTAAGAACGTGGATAGATAATGACCGACCAAGGCATGGTATAGTAAACTCCATCTGATTATATACTAAGCGAAGATTCGCAAAAACCCTAGCTGTATATCGTGCTATGATTATTGAATGTGATAGTAAATATATAAAGCAAGAACCCGATCGCATGTGGAAATTCCTAAGAAAGAAGAAACGTAAAGAATCAGTTGATGTTCTGCCCAGTGAGAGTGAGTGGGATAAATATTTTACGCAAGAGTTTTCATCGCCTAATGCTGATCTGGAAAATAAATTTTCTATTGAGCTTGATGCGAGTCTTGCGGAATGTGAACGGGAAGTTGGTTTTGTTGTGTCTAATTCGTCAGTCAGTGAGGCACTCTCAAAACTGAAGAAGAAGTTATCGAGGGGGGTAGATAACCTGTGCGGATTGCATCTGCAAGCGGGAAATCGGAACCTTGTCGAGCACCTTTGTCGCCTGTACCAAATGATTTTTAATGCTGGGATTGTTCCGGACCTATTCTGCATGGGTGTAATTACTCCTGTATTAAAGAAGGGAAAAGACGGGGGGCAGTATTCTTCTTACCGCGCGATAATTGTCGCGCCTATACTGTGCAAATTATTTGAATTGCTTGTTGTAAATAGGCTTGGAGCTACATGTAACACGCCGGATAACCAACTTGGTTTCAAGAAGAAAATGAGTAGAGAACACGCGCATTATATGATTGCTAATTTGTTGATTAACGCCGATGATTCAAATGAGACTTTGTATTTTGCCGGTCACGATGTCAACCGCGCGTTTGACTCCGGTGTGCACCCACAGATATGGTTGTCGGCTCGGAGGAATAGGAGGAATTTGAGGAATATGTATAGTAATTTAAAAGCGACTGTAAATGTACCGTGTGTTAATGCTATAGCCCGATCTTCTAGTCTTATACCCGTAGAGAAGGGAATACGCCAAGGAGCACTTACTTCACCACCGCTATTTAATAATAGTATTATTTCATCGTAAGAACTGGTTCAGTCTACATGTATCTTTAGAGGTCTCAATGTTTCGCTGATCGATTATGCCGACGACATTTTGAACGCGAGTAGAACACTTATAGACATCGAAGAGACTTTCCGTGTTTTGAGTAAGGAGTATGATAACAGAGGTCTTTCTTTCAATCCCCAGAAAAGTGAAGTTCTCGTATTTAATCGCCACGTTAAAGATAGTGTACAGTTGATATTATTTTTGGATTTTATACGATTAAGTCTTCGTCTAAGATTATGTACCTCGGCCTTCCAATTTGTAGCGATCTTAAAGAAACCTGCGATTGCCTTGTTTCGTTGTTCGCTGTAAAGACACGCAGAGCTGATGGAATTCTCGTTTCAATGAAGTGTCACTTTAACCGTTTTCTACTTGCAAGGGTGTATAACGCTTTTGTTTTGCCACATGTGCTAGCCCTATCTCCGCTTTGGAAAATATTTACCTCGTCTAATCGCCGCAGTATTCGGTCTATTTTCTACAGATATGGCAAGTATCTGCTTCGTCTTCCAGTTTGGGTGAGGAATTCGAATATATCTCTGAAGTATGGTATAGCCGACCCGCTTATAGCTGTACTGAATCGCCGTGCTCGATTTGCAAAGGCGTTTCAACCAAGCCTCTCTTCATTACATGTCGCAATAACTTAAATTTGTCTTTTTTGTCTGTCGTAGGAATGTTCTTAATCTTGTTTTTCTGTAGTTGAGTTTTCTTCGGATATTTTGTTGTTATTTGATGTTACTTTTTTTTTCTTTTCTTGTACTCTATTTACAACATTTTGTATTTTTAATAATGGGTAATAAAATAATAATAATAATAATTCCACCAAAGTCAGAAACTGTCAGTCTGATGGGCTTGCTGCCATTTCTGCCAAGGCAGTTGTCATTGCTGCCATTTCTTAGGTTGCCTAAAATTCTGTCAACAATTCTCTTCTGATTTAAATTAGGGAAATTGAAGTCGTTTGACAACTCTTCACTTGTGATCGACTCTAGTTGCTATCTTTTCGCATTGACCAAATCTTCCATAGAATCAGCCGCTTTATCAATAATCTCTCCTTGAATAGCGTTATTTGGAACATCAATCTCCTGCTGCCCATCAGTTAAGTTATTCATTTCATTAGCCTGGATTTCTGTAGCTCGCTGGCGTAATCTTGTCTCAAATTCTGCATCGCAAGTGGTTTTATTTACCAGCTTCTCATAATAGGCTACCATGGCTGCATATTTTTTGCTTTCAATGCAATATGTCTCAAAGTTGTTGAAGTCATGAACAGAAATATTATTTTCATTTCTCCATGGCTTGAACAATTTCAACAGCATATCGTAGTACTGTTCTTTCTTCTCGTCGGATTCTCGTTTCTGTTGTGTCTCGTTCCATGGCTTGAACAATTTCAACAGCATACCGTAGTACTGTTCTTTATTCTCGTCGGATTCTCGTTGCTGTTGTGTCTCGTTCCATGGCTCGAACAATTTCAACAGCATACCGTAATACTGTTCTTTCTTCTCGTCGGAGTCTCGTTGCCTTATGATACATGGTTTTTGAGTGCGTCGTCGTAAAAAAATGAACATGTTTTCAGTAACATTTTTCATCACTGCCCCCGTCGTTATCGTTCATGCCAAGACAACAGCTCATATAGACTCATGTGCTCCATATGCTCTGGCCTGTTGGGATAAACATCAGCTACCCAGTGGGTAACATAAAGATCCGAGTTTCGCGGATCCTGACTCACAATTAAATCCAATTCCTTGAATGTTTTTAGTGTCCTTTTAGTTCTGTCACCTTGGATAAATCTACAAATCTAAATTCTCTCGAGAAACTGCACAATTTTGTGCCAAGAAGCCTATCTGCCACCTCTACTACTCCAACGTGACACGTTTTAACTGAGTTTAAAAGAAATGACATTGCCCGTGGGTCCAGACCTTTGTATGCATTATTTACTTCTTCCCACATCTCATCAATTTCTGACCTCTCACCTTTCGTCATGTAGTCTGTTATATAGTATAGCAATTTGAAGCCGATATGATTAATATATTGAACATCAATATTTGACAAACTGACCAATAACAGTGAGGGATTGTAATCATTGATGTAACTCGCTTATCAAGCAGTGTCATATATTCTGTTTCTTGGTTTTTTTGCGGGTTGTCCCTTGAGCCAAACAATCAATCACGTCATGCATTTCAGTTTGTGTTTTAGAAGGGTAAGGAAAGCCAAATTTGCAAAAACTAATCCATTTTCCTGAATTTCTTTTGGATTTCCGTTGGCTGTACTTGTTGCAGCGGTGAATAGTTTGTCAGGAAATTGACACGTGATAATGCTATCAATGTACCTGGTAACTTCATCCAGTGATGATTTTCCAAATTGCTCGTGCATCGTCTATCCAGAAAATGAGATGCACATGTGGTTCACCTCTCGTTTGGTATCCGATTCGCAAAATTAATCCTTGATTTTACCAAAGACAGGATTCAACTTTACACAGATAAGGTCACTGAATATGGTCCTCCATTCTTTGTGAAAATGTTTAGCCACATATACTGGGTCCATTACTGTTAATTCAGCTGCTGTCATTTTATCGACGACAACAACATGGCTGTTGATGTAACGTAAGTGTTTTATGAATTCTAGAGAATACCATTCCGCAGAAGAGGCTGTAATAAATAACGTTGGAGGCCCTTCTTGCTCTATTATAGACTTGACTTTTCCAGTCAACACATGAAAATATTGTCGAAATCCTCTCACTTTTGACTGGACTGAAAAAAATCACTTTTACATTTCACCGACTATGTTTTGAAGTCGATCCAGAAAATCTTTTGCACTTTGATTAGGCCTGACAATCCTAATCATATGTCCAACCCTGTTGCAGAAATAAGAAAGCTCTTTATGTTGAAAGTTGTGAAATAGATAGCTTTTGTCAAAAACGAAACTATGGATGTCTACTAAGAAGACACCTTTTGATGTTGTCTGCATTAGATATCGAAAACCTACGGGCTATGTCCCGCATATGGTTTTTGTCATCAGGGAAGAGATTTGGAAATGCTTTGATGTTCAATTCATCTTGAAAGAGACCCCCCCCCCTACACCATGTAGTCTTTTCAGTTGAAATTGGTCATTCTCAATGTTTTTGTTGTTCTTGAAGTCATCAATAAAGTCTTTTGGCACTGACGATTCAAGTGGTTGTATAGAGAGATGCTCTACTAAGTCTGATTTGGCATCATTTGTAAGTTTTTTGTATAAATTGCTCCCTCTGGTATTTCATGAGTTTGCTCTTGTCCATTTTCTTTTTCTAATGAACGACTCTCAAGAGTCTCTTTCAAGTCTTCTAGTGTGTATGCTCTAATGTACCTATACATACTATTTTTTTCTTTATGTATTTTCCTTAAATCAATAAGTGAACCACCAGATTCAGTGCATACTAGAATACTACTATCGAGGGTTCAAGCTCCTACCTACAAAATGTGGAATTCTGTAAAAGAAGAAACTTTCAGAAGAAAGATCAAAGATGTGTGTTTATTTTTATTTCCAAGGGTGATCGTATCGAACCAGTGCTCCTACAACTCATTTAAACGAAAATTAAAAGCTGTAGCGATCTCTTTAAGGGACCAAAAAGATTGAAGGGCAACTAGCCCCCCTCCCACGACCCTTTTTTCCCCAAAATCATCCGATAAAAATTTTTAGATGGGCATTTTGTTCAGCATAATTGAAAAGTCCGAAAAACTATGCCTTTGGAGAAAACACGACTGAATATGGAACCAAAGAGGAAATTCTTGCAACCAAAGAGGAAATGTGTATATTTATCAAGATCTACATTACAAAAAAAGTCGGACTTAATTCATTCGGCCTTAAATTTCTCTGGCTCGTGCTCATATTTTTCTCCCCCGTTTCCAGTAAACATACTATAAAAGCATATTTGCGAACATATTTGTATTGAGCAAAACAGCTCACATGCAAATCGAATTTGAAACGAGGCATTAGGTGTCTAATATTCTCTTGACTTATACACAACTAACTTACGAACTTTACGTATGGCAATAGTAAAACTAAACAATAAAAAGCGTTCGATTTTTATTCTCAGTTTATGAATTTACAAAACAAGCCAATAAAACCTACTCCTGTCGTTGACTGTTATTGTTTCAAAGGTGGCGTTTATTATAATATTCTATTAGACTTGTACAAGCCTAACAACAGTTAGACATGGCATGACGAATCTTATCATAGCCTATTCAAGTTTATTCAAATTTTTGATGCAATCTGGAATAGCTTGGACGTTAATGTTATTTTCAACAGAATTTGGCTTCTAAGACTGCAAATATTTTTCATTCGCAGTGAGATTTTACAATACTAAATTCAGCAAGTGTTAAGCTGAGCCAATCAGACTTTTTATAGAACTGACTGATTGGCTCAAATCAGCGCTAGCTAAATCTCAGTATTAGTGAAGTCTCAATGTGAACGGTCCTTTAGTAAATTTAGAAATATTTTCCTTTACTTCTGTTAGTACGTATTCTTTAATTTTTAGAATGTAGTTTTTCGTAAGTTATAACCTATCCCATAAAAGTTTTCTTAAAGATGTTATTATTAATTATTATTATTAGTTCTATTAAACTATTCTATAATTAGATCAATAAATGCTATTATTATCAGTCCTAATATCCTACTAAGATGCTATACTTACTAGTTCGGGACTGTGTAGTTTGTTTAGTTTGTGTAGACATTTTCTTTATTAGAGAGCATTTTCCTTGCACAATATTTGCACAATTTGAATGTCTCCCATAAGTGTTCCATCCAGTCAATTGACGTATGGAGATCATATCTCTCTTCTTCAGATATTTACTTAGAAGTCTCCTCGTGAATAATTTGGGTCATATAATCGAAGCCTTTTCGCCTTGAAAAAGAGCGAATAAGTTGTACATCATTTGGCAGTTTTAACTACTCGCAACTGTCACAAGGAACTGATGATGACGAACTGATATTCGTCTCTTATCTCAGCTGCTTTTGTTAGATTTTTCTCAAAAATATTCATAATTTCCCCGATTCTTTTGTAAATTAAATAAAAAAACAAGTTTTTTAAACTGAAAGTAAGGAGCGACATTAAAACTTAAAACGAACAGAAATTATTCTGTATATGAAAGGGGCTGTCCCCTCCTCAACGCCTCGCTCTTTACGCTAAAGTTTGACTCTGTCTCACAACTTTATTTTTTAAAACAATAAAAAACTTTAGCGTAAAGAGTGAGGCGTCGAGGAGGGGACAGCCCCTTTCATATACGGAATAAACTTACTTTTTAAGTATATAATTTGATATATACTTATGAACTATTATGTTTATATAACTTTATTATGTTATGACATAATATGTTATGTCATAATATGTCATATATGTCATGTCATGACATAACATATGTGTTATGTCATAATGTCATAACATATGCATTAACATAACATTATGACATAACATTATGACATGACATTATGACATAACATAACATTATGTCATTATGTTAATAATGACATAATAAAGTCTAATGAACTTTATTTATATAACTTTATATATATAATAAAGTTCATAATTTCTGGGTAAATTTCTGGGTAACATTGGGTAAAGTTCATAATTTCATAATTTCATTGGGTAAAGTTTCATAATTATTTAATTTCTGATCGTTTTTTAGTATAAAAAAAACTATAAAAAAACAACCGGGTCGCTCTATAAAAAAACCATCTTTTTTTTACTTATACTTACAAACTTTTTTATACTAACTTTACAAACTTTACAAACTTTTACTTACTTTTTAAGTAAAACTTTTTTACATATACGGATACAAACTTACTTTTTTTTACTTAATTTCTGATCGTTTTTTAGTATAAAAAAAAACTATAAAAAAACAACCGGGTCGCTCTATAAAAAAACCATTGAGCCGGGTCGCTACTTCCCAATAACCAATACTATATGTTAATATTGGGTAAAGTTCATAATTTCTGGGTAAATTTCTGGGTAACATTGGGTAAAGTTCATAATTTCATAATTTCATTGGGTAAAGTTTCATAATTATTTAATTTCTGATCGTTTTTTAGTATAAAAAAAAACTATAAAAAAACAACCGGGTCGCTCTATAAAAAAACCATTGAGTTATTCTGTTCGTTTTATATTTATTTTATTATTTATTTTATTTTATTTTATTATTATTTATTATTTATTATTATTATATTATTTATTTTATTTTTATTTTATTATAAAATAATTTCTGTTCGTTTTAAGTTTTAATGTCGCTCCTTACTTTCAGTTTAAAAAACTTGTTTTTTTTATTTAATTTCTGATCGTTTTTTAGTATAAAAAAAAACTATAAAAAAACAACCGGGTCGCTCTATAAAAAAACCATTGAGCCGGGTCGCTACTTCCCAATAACCAATACTATATGTTAACATTGGGTAAAGTTCATAACTTTTAGCCCTCCCTCTGGGAACTTCGGGGGATTAGGTCATCCTAAAAGACATATTTATCATATTTTGGACCATGCTGAACAAAATGACTATCTCAAAATTTTGATCGGGCGACTTTAGGAAAAAAATGAGTTTGGGAGGGGGCCTAGTTGCCCTCCATTTTTTTTGGTCACTTTAAATGCTAATTATAACTTTAAATTTCCATTCCAATGAGCCCTCTCAAGATATTTTAGGACTGCTGGGTCGATACGATCACCCCTGGGGAAAAAACAACAACAAACAAACAAATAAACAAACAAATAAACACGCATCCGTGATCTTTCTTCTGGCAAAAATGTAAAATTCCACATTTTTGTAGATAGGAGCTTGAAACCTCTACAGTTGGTTTCTCTGATACGCTGAATATGATGGTGTAATTTTCATTAAGTTTCTATAACTGTTAGAGGATTTTTACCCCTTTTTTTGAAAATCAGCCAAATTTTCTCAGGCACGTAACTTTCGATGTGTAGCACTAAACTTGATGAAAGTTATATATTTGAAATCAGCATTGAAATCTGATTCTTTTGATATATCTATTGGTATCAATAACCCGTTTTCTAGAGTTTCGGTTACCATTGAGCCGGGTCGCTCCTTACTTACAGTTCGTTACCACGAACTGTTTGATACCCGATGATGCATAGGCGCCAGAAAGTTTGTTAAGTTTTTCATACTAAATTTCAAAATTGCAGCTTCTACAATGGATTTTAATTGTACAAAACTACCTTTGCTCCGAATTGTTTTTACATCTCGAATGATCCTGCATCTTCCTACAAACTCTTCTAGGCTTCTTACAAAGTTTGCTAGAACAGGAAAATGGGGCGCCAATGCTCATAGAGCATGACAAAAGTTGTAACATCAATTTCCTGGATGACAATAAATTGAATGTCCCGTTTGGTCAAGCTGAACTGACTGGGTTGCGCAATAATTCAATTTGCCCAAATACAATTCTACAAGGGAATCCATTGACGAATCTTCTTTGTTCATCTCCGAAATTGTGCAAAAGAGTAGCTGAAAAATTTCTATATCAATGGGCTAATATTTGCAAAGATCTTGGTGACATTAACCATTTAATGCGGTGATTTTTGTCAGTCAACCGACTTTTTACGGTAGAATTTATTCCGGTGATCTTATCCTCTAAAGTGTTTCCGTTTAAATCCTCTATCCTATATCGTTGACAAATATCACTGGTGCTATTTTGTACCTTAGTATTCCATTCTTCATAATCCAGTTCAGTAGAAGATTGCGTTTCTGATCTTGCTACTAACCTATTGAAAAAGTGAGGTACAACATTAGGGTCCAGTTTCATCATCTTGCTGGTTTTGTGTTGTCCTCAAACACAAGCATCTGTTAATAACCTCTATAGCATGATTATTACCAAGCTTGATACAGCTTGATTATCCGGAAATTATGTCTTTGAGGATGAAAATCCCCCTACAACCCACAGGGCAAGGTTCATAAGTTATACCCTGGGGGCATATGAGGTGTGTATAGAAATTGTGGCCGTAAAACTTCAAAAATGGCTCACCCGTTTGGAAATTGAAAGGGCTAGTGCCCTTTCTAATAGTTGAAAGTGATTGAAGGGCAACTAACCCCCCTCTCACGCCCACCATTTCCCCAAACACATGCAATCAAAATTTTGAGACATTCATTTTGTTCAACGTAGTTTAAAATTTTGGAAATTTGGTCACAACACTAAAAACGAATTCGTATTTTTCCAAGGGTGGTTGTATTGAACCTTTAGTGACGCAATGATATGAAGAAGAGGCTCGCATTGTCTGCAGTTAGAAGAAAAAAAAAAATCCTACAGGGGTTATTAGCCATTATCTCTAGAATCCATTATCTTAGGTTTTTTAGGATGTTAACCCATCAGAGCCCTCAGAGCAAGAGTTGCAAGTTATACCCTGGGGGTATATGAAGTTTTTATCGAAAGTGTTGTCGTAGAAACTTAAAAAAACTCATTTGATTTGACATTGTAAGGGATAGTGCCCTTTTTAATAATCTAGTCGAAACTGATTGGAGGGCAACTAAACCCCATATCACGCCCACCATTTCCCCAAACACATCCAATCAAAATTTGGAGATAGCAATGCTTTTCAACGTAGTTAAAAGTTCTAGATATTATAGTCTTTGAGGATGATAACCCCCCACCCACACCCCTCAGGGCAAGGGTTGTAAGTTATGTCATGGGGGCATGTAAGGTTTTATAGAGAGCGTTGTAATAGAAACTTCGAAAACTTCGAAACCTCAAAGGGCTAGTGCCCTTTTTAATAGTCAAACTTGATTGGAGGAAACTAACACCCCTCCCACGCCCACCATTTTCCCAAAAACATCCAATAGAAATTTTGAGATAGCCATTTTGTTGAACGTAGTTGAAAAGTCCGAAAATTATGTCTTTGAAGATAACACCTATGCAGATAGATCCTATGCTTTTTAAAAGCCAGAATTTGTACTTTACGGAAAAAAATCTTTTAAATGTTTTCACTTCCATAACTTTAAGAAATCAAAAATTAATTAAAATTTTAAGGAATAAGTATGGGCATATCTATGTTAAACTGACTATGCACAATTTTTTCAGTAAATTCATTTGATTTTTTTTCATAAAGAACAAATTATATTCTGGCTTTTAGAAACCATAGGGTTTAGAACCCTACTTACATTAATTTCTGCTCGTTTTGAGTTTTACTTATTTTAATTTCTGTTTGATTTGAGTTTCATTTATTTATTGATACTGATTTGTGGTAGTTGTATGCTTGGTAGATTATTTGATTATATTTTTGTTCATTTTTGGTTTAATGGAGTTCTTTACTTTTTTTGAAAAACTCATTTTGTGCAAAAAGTTTTTTTTCAATTATTACAAACAACGTCGATCGGTCCCAATACCTGTAATTAACACCTCCATACTTTATGGCATCTTTGTAGGTTTTTACTGGGTTATCCGCCATAATTTGTTGGCGTCGAAGATTGCGATGGCGTTGCTCTTAACGTAATATTTTTTTTTTCTTCTTCACTTTTATTTTTGACTCATTCTGATTCACCCTGCATTTTCTTTTAACGCACAAATCTTTGCTCTTCACCGTCATTTTTGACACGTTGTGATACTCGCTTTAGTGCGTCTCCTAATCCTAAAATTCTTTGCTCTTCACTTTTGTTTTTGATACATTCTGATTCCCGCTGTTGCTTGTAAATCTCTTGTAATTTTGCCACTTATCTGCTAACTATTTCTTTGTTCTCGCTGTCGTATATCTTCAGAATACATATTTCTTAGTTCTTTATTTTCATTTTTGATTTGTTCTGATCCTCACTGTTGCATGTCTTGTAACTACATATTTTTTTGCTCTTCCCTTTCTTTTTTGAGTTGTTGCAATTCTCACTGCCACTTATCTTTTATCTGCACATTTCTTTGTACTTCCTTTTCGTTTATCATTGCTTCAGACATTTTTTCACTGCTCTTTGCCTTAACGTCTCGTATTGGCCTTGTTATCATATAACAATATTTCGGAGTTGAAACAAACCCTAGAGATTAGGGGCAAGGGTTGAAAGTTATGCCCAAGGGGTATTAAAGGTTTTTATCGAAGGGATGGTTGTATAACTGCAGAAGAGGTTCAGTCTTACTCCCTGAAAAAGACTATGTTAATATAAAACGAACAGAGATTAATTAAAAAAAACTTTTTGCATAAAATGAGTTTTTCAAAAAAAGTAAAGAACTCCATTAAATCGAAAATGAACAAAAATATAATCAAATAATCTACCAAGCATATAACTACCACAAGTCAGTAGGCTATCAATAAATTAATTAAACCCAAAACAAACAGAAATTAAAAGTCGAACTCAAAACGAGCAGAAAATAATCTGAGTATGGTTCTAAATCCTATGCTTTCTAAAAGCCAGAATTTGTACTTTATTGAAAAGAATTCTTTAAAATGTTTTCACTTTTACAACTTTAAGAAAACAAAATTAATTAAGATTTTAAGGAATAAATATCAGCATATGTATATTAAACTGACAATGCACATTTTTTTTCAGTAAATTCATTTTAATTTTTTTCAGTAAAGTACAAATTATATTCGGGCTTTTAGAAGGCATAGGGTTTAGAACCCTACTCAGATTAATTTCTGCTCGTTTTCAGTTTGGCTTATTTTAATTTCTGTTTGTTTTGAGTTTCATTTAGTTATTGATACTGATTCGTGGTAGTAATATGCTTGGTAGATTATTTGATTCTATATTTGTTCATTTTTGGTTTAATGGAGTTCTTTAATTTTTTTTTGAAAAAATCATTTTGTGGAAAAACTTTTTTTTGATTAATTACAAACAACTTCGATGGGTCCCAATACCTGTAATTAACACCTGCATTTACTGGGTTATCCGTCACAATTTGTTGGCGTCGAAGATTACGATGGCGTTGGTCTTCTAACGTCATATTTATTTTCTTCTTCAATTTTATTTTTGGCTCATTCTGATTCTCCCTGCTGTTTTTCTTCTAAAGCACAAATCTTTGCTCTTCAAAGTCATTTTTGACACGTTGTGATACTCGCTTTAGTGTGTCGGCTAACCCTACAATTCTTTGCTCTTCACTTTCGTTTTTGATAAATTCTTATTCCCGCTGTTGCTTGTAACTGTCTTGTAATTTTGCCACTTATCTTCTAACTATTTCTTTGTTCTTGCTGTCGTATATCTTCTAACTGCATATTTCTTCGTTCTTTATTTTCATTTTTGATTTGTTCTGATCCTCACTGTTGCATGTCTTGTAACTACATATTTTTTTGCTCTTTACTTTCTTTTTTGAGTTGTTGCAATTCTCACTGCCACTTATCTTTTATCTGCACATTTCTTTGTTTTTTTTTGCTCTTCCCTTTCTTTTTTGAGTTGTTGCAATTCTCACTGCCACTTATCTTTTATCTGCACATTTCTTTGTACTTCCTTTTCGTTTATCATTGATTCAGACATTTTTTCATTGCCCTTTGCCTTAGCGTCTCGTATTGGCCTTGTCATCATATAACAAGGTTTTGAAGTTGAAACAAACCCCAGAGATTAGGGGCAATGGTTGAAAGTTATGCCTAGGGGGTATTAAAGGTTTTTATGGAAGGGATGGTTGTATAACTGCAGAAGAGGTTCAGTCTTCCTCCCTGAAAAAGACTATGTTAATATAAAACGAACAGAAATTAGTTAAAAAAAACTTTTTGCACAAAATAAGTTTTTCAAAAAAAAGTAAAGAACTTCATTAAATCGAAAATGAACAAAAATAGAGTCAAATCATTTACCAAGCATACAACCACCACAAATCAGTATCAATAAATAGATGAAACCCAAAAAAAAAACAGAAATTAAAATAAGTCAAACTCAAAACGAGTAGAAATTAATCTGAGTATGGTTCTAAATCCTATGCTTTCTAAAAGTCAGAATTTGTACTTTATTCACACATTTTTTCACTGCCCTTTGCCTTAGCGTCTCGTATTGGTCTTGTCACTTTTGATGGTCTAGCTTGCTCATTTTCCTCTGTGCATTTATATTACTCAGGTCATTTTTTATCTTCTCTTATTTGATGGTCCAGTTTGTTCATTTTGAGCTTAAGTTTTTGTCCTCTTTTGTCCTTTTTAGTCCTCATTTTGAGCATACGTTAATTTACGTTTTCATCCACTAGATATTATGAAACTGCTGAAAATACCTTTTAAAATTTATATCACCAAATATGAATATACGAATTTATATATTTCTTTTTTTTTGTTCTATAAATTCTTCTAAAATTACTCTAAAATCTAATTTCATCCCGTCTTTTCTTTCAATCGACATAATTACTAAACTATTTAATTTCCTCTGATTCATTCTTGATATAGTTTTTTATTGGTTTTAGCCTGGAAAATGATCTCTCTCCAGAAGCAACACTTACTGAAATTGTTAAAAATATTTCACAATTTCGATTTTTTTCCATTTATATGGAAGCACGGGACTCTTTCAAACACAGGGCCCGATTGGGCCCAATCGTTCCAATTGCCATTTATCTGACCCTAAGTGTTGGTGCATACTCTATAAACTAATTTCTTGCAATTTTAATTTTACGCTTTTTAAATACAAGTGTGACGCTAAAACCGAGAAATGCCATATCATTTATAAAATTTGACATTTTTTATTGACAGATATGACTATGGTGTGGCTATGACAAGAAGGGAAAAGTTTATTTGATTGGTAAATGATCTGAAGTCTGAAATGTAGTAATGACAGAGGTTTTCGAGTTTTGCAGCAAAACATAAAATCAAGAGAAGACTTAGTGCCTGAGCTATGAATATATGTGAATTTAAGCTCATTTTCTACTGGAAGATGTTGGCACATGCTACATAGAATATTTACTCTACAACTGGAGTCATCAAACGGATTCCAGTTGAAGTCGCTGGCCAATATGACTGTAAGATTGCTCGATTTACAATCAGCGGCAAGAGTGCTAAGAGATCAGCACGCTTTATAAAACAGCGCATCGGAAGCAGAATTACAACCATCAATGGGAAGGTAGGCTGAGGCAACAACGTAGTTTTGTATTTAGACTACCACAAAATACTCTGAGCTCCGGAAAGGCTCTGGTAATAGTTTGTTTCACACAAGAATGGCAGTGCCACCATTTGGTCGTCTAACACCAGTGTGTTTGGCAGCATGGGAGTAAGCAATAATAAAAGTGTCTATCATGACTTAGAGTAGAAGAACAACGAATATATATACTCATTTTAAAGCAAATTTTTTTTTAGAAAGATATGCCTTTTTGGTATTTTTCCCAGGGTAGTTGCATCAAACCTAACCTAAAGCCATAATATCAAGAAGAAGTTCACAGTATCTGCACATAGAAGACAAGTGACAACGAGAATAAATGTATACAAGCCTGCCACGTGCCGAGTGCCGGAGCTCGGGTCCCGAAATTGGCTACATATTTTTTTTCCTTAAAACTGCTTTATTGATATTTCTGGCACAAAAAAGATCTAAATAGGTCACAACACGAAGAATGAATTCGTATTTTCCAAGGGTGGTTGTATTGAACCTTTAGTGACGCACTTGAACCTGACATGAACCTGAATGTATTAAACCTGAATGCATTGAACCTGGTGGTTGTATTGAACCTGACATGAACCTGAATGTATTGAACCTGAATGTATAGAACCTGGTGGTTGTATTGAGCCTGACATGAACCTGAATGTATTGAACCTGGTGGTTGTATTGAACCTGACATGAACCTGACATGAACCTGAATGTATTGAACCTGGTGGTTGTATTGAACCTGACATGAACCTAAATGTATTGAACCTGAATGTATTGAACCTGGTGGTTGTATTGAACCTGAATGTATTGAACCTGGTGGTTGCATTGAACCTGACATGAACCTGAATGTATTGAACCTGGTGGTTGTATTGAACCAGACATGAACCTGAATGTATTGAGCCTGAATGTATTGAACCTGGTGGTTGTATTGAACTTGACATGAAGAAGAGGCTCGCATTGTCTGCAGTTAGAACAAAAGAAATCCTGCAGGGATTATTTGCCATTATCTCTAGAAATATGTGTTTTTTGCTTCAAAATAAGTTTTAAAATTAGTACGTTTACTAAAATCCTAGCTAACAAATAAAAACGGCCAAGTATTAAAATTTATGGTGTGTCAATTACACTGTAAATATAATAAAACTAGAAAAACATTGAAAAAGTTGAGCCAAGAGTAGCAAAAATTTAAATTCAATATGCTGTTTGTTTCTCAGATTAACTTAGATTTATTTTCTTTTAGTTTGGGCAATTTCAACTTCAAGGGCAATATAATGAGTTACGGGGAATAAACAAGCTGCGTACACTTGGTTTTACGATCTATTTCTACAGATGCAATCTAGAGATCCTGATTTCCCTGCAAAATCAAATTTGAGGGAACCTGGGTACCCGGAGTGTTAACTGAAAGACGACCTGTGTCCCCGGATATGCATATAAGCTCTGAAAAATAGCATTTATTTTTATCGTTCTGCATATTTATTTTTCATATATTTTTCACAACTTTATGGAATGGTTAGTCTTTAGTTTGATTATTATATTATTTTGGTATGAAGTAATTGGAAAAAAAAAGTTTTTTACACTGATACCATATAGCGTTATCACAAATGTATCCTATAATAGCCAGCAAGATGGCATGAGTTTTGAAGGTATTTTCTCTTACACCTTCATCGTGATCGATCGGACCCTTTATTCCTTAGCATTTATTTTTTAAACCATATATAATGGTAGCAAGTAAAATTTTACTCTTGGCAGCAGTAACCGAAACCAAAACTATAAAACCGAAAGTCTGAAAACAGTATTTGTCATAGAGAAGTCTCCTTTTGCTACTGAGTTCAAATGCTTTAAACTTATCAACTTTAAAGTTTAGCAACTTAAGTTATTGACAAAAAGATATCAACATATTCTTAGCAAAGGGGGTAAATTACATCGGAGAGGAAGTAAGATCTTTAGAAAAAAAAACCTCGGTATCAACAGGTTTAACCCTGCCAATGCCATGGTCCTCAGATAGACACAGATGTGTGTTTAATTGTCTATTCTCTACCAGGGTGATTGTATCATACAAGTGGTCATAGAATGTTGGGCGAGTTGGTTCATTTCAATAGTATTTAACGGGTTTAGCTATTTCTTAAGGTTAAAGCAAAATTGTGCTACATCAAGGGCCAATTTTTGACCATTTTATGCCACAAAAATAAGTTTTGTCCCAAATTTGGACTAAAGGAGGTTTGGTGTAATTGAGATAAAATGTCATAAGGACAGAATATGACATATACAGTCTTTTTAAAGATCCTACAAAAAGGATCTAGTTTCCATGGTTACACAAACAAGCGGTTGGGATTTTCAATCGTTCTTTTATTTCTGCTCGTTTTGTCGTCACTCTTTACTCTCACGTTCAACGACTTATTTTTATGTTTACATTTCATTAAATACAATATACATTGACACTATCATCTAAATAGACATGAGTTGTATGCATTATCTCAAGAAGTTGGCCTTTATCGTCAATCATGAAAACATCTCAAAACAAGATAATAGAATGGTTTTCCTTCTTATTCTTCCCTCACTTGGGAATTTCAGAAAAGTAGATTAATCTATTTCTTCTGCATCAGAAAATAAATCTTACTCAGGAGACAGGTCAATTCAATCCTGTTTCGACCTCCCCTGAGAAAGCAAATGTTATGCATAGGAGATAACAGTGGACTAGATGTCGCAGTGCGGTGGCACCTCTCTGTTAAACCATGCAGAGATAAGGCGGTGAATATAAAGCTCAGTTGAACATGTTCGTTTTCTTCCCCTCTGGGAACGGAGATGGAAAACCTTTTAAAAAGCAACAGGCTTTTAAAAGCATGTCATGAGGTTTGAGTTAAATTTTTATGTGGCAACAAATTGCTTTGTGTATTGCCCAATGAAATGGTTATGTTATTCTTGATGGGATTTTTCTTAGATACTGCAAATATTCAGGATAAATTTCGATAAATAACACACATATCTAAGATTAATTTCTATAAATTCTTGTCAAACATTAGAAGATGAATTGCTTTTATTTTAATTAAGGGTGAAGATACGTGATTTTGTTGTTTATATTTCCGTTCTTTCAAAATTTATAAGAATAGTTTCTACCATTTCAAAGATGTATGTTTTATTCAAAGGTTAGATGTTGTTCAGTTTCTATTCTTTTTTACATAATTGTTATAGTCTTTGCACTTCTGCTTTTTTTTTTATTCTTCTGGTTTAATGCAAAGGCTTTTTTGAAAATCTGGCCGTACTTCACAGCTGCATTTTCAGTTTTGCTTCTGTAATGTTCACATAAAGTTCTAGCTCTCTTTCTCAAGTTCTTTGTGAACATGACTGAAGAGACAATATAACGCACAACTATAGAAATATCATCCTTTAAGACAGTACAAATATATCCTGGAAAAATATATCCCTAGCTGTAGTCCTCACGATGCCATGTGTGTGTTCAATCTGGTCTTCAAACAGCGCATGCATGGACGATGCATTGCTGATAAATTTGAGACATCGGAAGCCGAAGAACAATTGACCGATAAAACAGTAGGCCATGGTGCATCATTTTCAAAAAATAACTGAAGTTCGTTTGACAATTAAGAACCTTCTTTTAGGTTTGTTCCTAACAAAGTATAAACACATACTGACAAGTACTGACAAAACTCTCCAAAAGTGACCCCGCGTACCTCAGCGCCTCTAGAGGGGAAATGTTGTATTACTTAATCGCTCCGAGCCAACAAATTAAATTTAATACAACTTTTACGGAACAAGTATTATAATCTACGGAACTTGAAAATTTTAGGCGCCTGGTTCGCATAGGTATGGAATCGTCTCCGGAGACGCGGACAAAGGGTCACTTTTTTTGTGTGGAGAGGATAGGTTTTGTCAGTACTTGTTGTATGTGTTTATACTTTGGTTCCTAACGAATCCATTTGTTGAAGGAGGTCCCTATCAGCTGCTGGGTTGGTCAAGAGTGATGTGACACTACTCCAGGCAAATAAAAGTTGAGTCGTCAAGATAGGTTATCCCAGATCTTCGTGGGCACCAGCAGAGTCCAAGCCTCCGAATAAAAGATGCCGGTCGTAGCTCGAATGGATACCTGCCATTAGCGGGAGTGCATGGACGTGTTTGCGTTTAGTACATCTCGAAATTATGCTTGGTGGGGCATATCTTTGGTTTTTCTCTACGTTGCATTCTTGCTGGAAGGTGGATACGTCACCCCAGATAGTCTTCTTCCTTCACGTATTTGGCTTGATATCTGGTCTGATGCTCCTAAAGATCTTGACAATAAATCTATCTAGATACCCAAAGAATGTTTTGTAGTAATGAAAATGTGTTCGAATTTATTTTTGCTCTTTGAGTTACCATTGTAACCAATTTTACAATCTTTTATCCTTTTACTTTCTCAGAATACATAATGGATGTGCATAGGAGCTAAATAGCTTTGATTTACTTTTTTTGAAAAGCCCTCATGTAGGACTAGTGTTGTACATTCAAATGGGAGTATAACATTTGAAAGGGAGTATAGAGATTTCATTACATAACTATATAATTGCAAAGACTCCCTGGTCAGATAATATCCTGAGATGATCCCGTGAACAGTACAAAAAAACAAACTTTGTCAGATCACAGTATTTTTGGATAGAAATTAATAATAGTTACCGTCGATTCAATTGTCTTTAATGAGTAAAGAGCAGTGTGTCCCATGATTTTTCTTGTTTCATTATGTAGAATGGACAATGGTCAAAATTGGTGACAACTCTTTCGATCGAAAACTACTGCCCATTTGATGCATAAAAAATGTGGAAAGTCCTGCTTGTGGCCATCTTTTGCCAACTCATACACATCTACAGCTTAAAATGGTATTGAATCAAAATTTCAAAGCGAGGCACATTCATCAAAATCGCTAAGGCCACATAATTATTTTTCACATTCCATATTAACCAAAAGTTGGAAAAACTCGATTTGAAAAATAAAAACTGGCTAATGAGAAAAATTGCCATCTGACACTGATTCAGGAATGGTAACTTTTATTTCGGTTAATCTTAAAGTATAAAGTGTTTGTACTTTTAAAACGCTAAAGTATTTTTGCACTTTTAAAAAAGCTTCCTATTCTAATTAGACGGCCCTTGTGTTTAAGGAGTCGTTCTTAAAATATTGGGACAAACAATAAAACTTTCGCGTAAAGAGAAAGGTATTGAGGAGGGGAGCAACCACTTTATATATGAAATATTGATGTTCCTTTGGAATTTTAGTGTTACTCCCTACTTTCAGCTAAAAAACTTTTTTTTATTTTATTTCAATCATTTTTCAAATGATGCTGGTAGATCTGGCTCACCCTCCATAAAAAATTCTCTTCCCTCACGGAACAATTCTCCGTCGAAAGTTCATCCAACGTAAAATACCCTACTAGTAATACCCATAAATACCTTCTTACTTAAAATCGTCCTCCCCTTCTCTCCATAAAATTTCATACGGACGATTTAGCCTGAACAAATTCTCCTTTAAATCATGATAAAAAAGCATACTTTGATAAAATAAATACTTAGAATCACTCTAGAAATCCCCCTTCTGTGGATTTTTTTCTCAGAAATCCAAACCAGCTAAAAGTTTTCCCTGACAAATCCCTCGGAACATGTCCACTTGCTAAATTGAGTTGGCATAGAGAAAGCAACATCTACCCCAAAGAGGACGAATTTGCAATCAATTTAAAATCCTGAGAAGCTAAATGATTTAAAAGTATCAATAACTATATTTTAGGCTTCCCAGTTGCAAAAGAAGTAATGCCACATGGTGGTAGTACTGGATTCAACCAAGTTGATTCGCTTTATTTGTAATGAAATTATGCTACGTTTGGTGATCTGTAATTGCGTATCAGCTATAATGAGGGGTGTGAGTCATTGTTTAGGTGGGGGCAAGGTAGATTCCCACCAAAGTACATTTTAATGGACAAACTGTTTACTCTTCACGAGGCTTCAGATAAATGTTAAAAGAGGAAGGGGGAGAAGGGATTAATTAAAATGTTTCTCTATACAGCTAATATGTTACATTCCCATGTCTACCAGCATAGAGGTGGAAAAGGCAAGCCAGGTCATCATCAACCTCGCCATGAAATTTCTTTCCGGTGGTAAATACTGTTAGGAACTTAGTTTCCAGAAATTTTTAATGGCAATATTTTTTTTCTATCTATATGCGGTACTTCAATGTATTAAAAAAAAGTAATGTATTTATCGATAAGAAAATCCTATTGTAGAGGTTGTGATGGCTTCAGTTATGTAGAAGATCAAAATTCTCACAGAATTTCTATCCATACAAACAATAATACTCCTTTTCATCCAACCAAAATTCTTTAGTAGTAAAATTAACAAGGACTTTTCACCAAAATTAGCATTCATTGCTAATTTTTTAAGCATGTTCAAATATTATCCAAAATTGAAATTGCAAATTTAAACGGAGGGTACTAGTAATCAACGTGCAATTATTAAATTACAAATTTTAAAGGCAATTCACCAGGGATTTAAGGGTCCCTTACCTTAAATTATATCTTGGTTAGGCCTGGGTATGATTTGGAAAAAAAAAATCAAAAATTAAATAAAAATATAGATAATTTCGGAGACCACACTGCCTTTCCATGACGATAAATAAAAGTTCAAACAGGGATAAAATCACAAATAGGTATTTGTGAATTTCTATCACTGTTATCATCATGACTGTCGATTAAAAGAATTTTATCCTTATTTGAACTTTTATTTGAATAAAAATAAGAGCTTTTCAACTGAAAGCAAGGAACAGATTTGAAACTTGCTCCTTAATTTATTTGAAAAACCTTTTCTATTTATAAATAATTTCTTAGACCACACTGCTTTTCCATTTAAAAAAAAAAAATAAAAAAAAATTTAAACAAGAAAAACGGGTTTTAATTTTCTATAAAGCAGTGAAATATAAAACAATTAATTATACAAAAATACTCCGAATATTTTGGCCCCACGTCCGGGAGCCTTTCTCAACGTAAAAAAAAAATAAAATGAAACAAAAAAAAAATTTTCTTTTTAAAAAAACTTAACTTACATGAAAATAAAACATACTAAACACATAAAGAGAAAGAAAAAAACAAAAGAAAAATATAAATAAATAAGAAACAAAACTCACATATTAAATAAACACTTCCATGCACTGAATGTCACTAATGATTCAACTCGCCTCCTCACAGTATATAAATTGAAATCTATCAAAAATGAAGAACATATTTATACTTAGACCAAAACAATAAAAGGTCAACTAACCCCCCGGTCCATAACCCCTCACTAAATGTCACAAGTTCATCAACCAATTTATGAATTATAAATTGAACGGATTCGTTTGGTTGCAAGCTTAGCTGCAGCTCGTTTACTTTTACCATCATTTAACCCATTCTGACCTTTGTTCGCAAGGTCATCTTTCGTTTCAGAACTATTATCAAAATCAGTACTGGTTGAATATCTTGCCTGCATTTTAATTAAACTATTATAAATTGAATTGATCCTAAATTCCCCTTCATCTTTATTGATACTAGTACCCCCATATATTATCTTTTTTATTTCTATAATTTCCCTGAAGCTTCGTAAAAGTCCTACAGACGTATCTACTATTTTTGTTTGATCAAATAAAATACTGTGATGAAGAAAATTATAAAGTTGTTCTGCAACAGCTGACTCAAACGTTTCTGGTGTTTTGTTTTGTTTTAGAGCGCAATCTATTGCATTCTTGTGTTGTTGTAGCCTATTTTCTAAAGTTTGTTGCGTTCTTCCCACATAAAATTTACCCCAAGAACATGGAATTTTGTAAACTTGTAAACTTGAGTTTACAAAATTCCATGTTCTTGTTTCATTTTTTGTTTCATTTTATATTTTTTTTTCCGTTGAGAAAGGCTCCCGGACGTGGGGCCGAAATATTCGGAGTATTTGTGTATAATTAATTGTTTTATATTTAACTGCTTTATAGAAAATTAAAACCCGTTTTTCTTGTTGAAATTTTTTTTTCTTTTCTATTTATTTAATTACATTTCATGAAACTGTAAAGTTTTATGAATACAATGCTTTTAGTAATAATATTTGGATTGGGTGGGTAGTCGAACAGTTCGTGGTAATAAACTGTAACTTACTTACAGCGACTTGGCTCAATAGTAACTAAAACTCTAAAAGACGGAATTTTGACACCAATAGATATATCAAAATAATTGGCTGATTATGCTGATTCCCAATATATTAGTTTCATAAGTTTAGTTTTACCCATTAAAACCTACAAGCCTGAGAAAATGTGTCCAATTTTCAGAAAAAAGGGGCAAAGACCCCCTTGAAGTCATATAATTTTAAACAAAATCACACCATCAGATTCAGCGTATCAAAAAACCCTAATGTAGATGTTCAAAGCTCATATTTGCCAAAATGTGAAATTTTGTAACTTTTACCAGAAGAAAAACCATGGATGCGTGTTTATTTGTTGTTGTTTTTTTGTTGTTTTTATTTTCCAAGGGGTGATTGTATCGACCCAGTGGGACTAGAACGTTGAGATAGGGCTCATTTTAATGGAAATGAAAAGTTCTTGCGCCCTTTTTAAGTGACCAAAATATTGGAGGGCAACCAGGCCCCCTCCCACGCCACTTTTTTTCGAAAATTGTCCGATCAAAGTTTTGAGATAGCTTTTTTCTTTGGCATAGTTGAAAGGCCCAATAACCATGTCTTAAGAGATAATATGACCCTCTACAGTCCCTGGGGAAAGGTTTTAAAGTTATAAAAATTGCCCTTTATTTTATTTTTTATTGGGAAGTATGCATACATTTTTTGGGTGGGGAGGACAAATTTTCTGCTGGGAGAATTTTCAATGGAGAGGATGGTTTCCAGGGGTTGAAATTTTCAGAAGAAATTTTACACTGGGTGAATTTGCTAGAATTCATATAAAAAATTTCTTTATATGTCTTGATTTCTCTTTACCGATTTAATTTTACGCGTGGACGTTTTAAGGATAATTGTCCGGGGTAAATTTTCGCCAGGATTAAATTGCCCAGAGGATATTTTCATGGGAAGGGGGATTTTCCTGTGGAGGTGGAGCTATGTATCCTGGCGTTATTTAAATAACGATCAGAAAAAAACATGCTTTTTCAACTGAAAGTAAGGAGCAACATTAAAAATCAAAACGAACAGAAATTATTACGCATATGAGGGGTGTCGCCCCCTCTTCAACATCTCGCTCTTTGAGCTAAAATTTAAATTTTATCCCAATTCTTTAAAAGCGATTCCTAAAACACATGGGTCGTTTAATTAGGACAATAAGTAACTTTTTTAAAGTGCTGAAAAACTGTAGCTTGAAGACCGAGGTGTTGATGAGAGGGGAACTCCCCTCATATATGTAATAATTTCTGTTCGTTTTAAGTTTTAATCTTGTTCCTTACTTTCAGTTGAAAAAACTTGTTTTTTTTTCTTTATTTAATGAAGTTTAGAGACAAACAACTTTATAAAGGTAATGGAAAAAGTATGTCAATTAAAGCAAAAGTATTTAAAAATGAAAAAGGTAGGTAGCTACAAAAAATACACAAAACAATACCCTACTTACAAAACCTAAGGGCGAGGCGTTGAGGAGGGGACAGCCCCTTTCATATACGGAATAATTCCTGTTCGTTTTAAGTTTTAATGTCGCTCCTTACTTTCAGTTAAAAAAAACTTGTTTTTTTTATTTAATTTCTGACCGTTTTTTAGTTAATGCACCTTTTATTTTGGCTCACCGTCATTGAATAAGTAAAAAAAAAATTGCATATTAATTTCACTTTTCTTTTGCTAAATGGCTTTCTTTAAATTTGGTTCTGACACAATTTACAAATTAACTTACGTAACGAACTTCTATATTCGTATATTTTTATTACAAATATTAGGGAATTCGCCCCCTAGTCAATACCTCGCTCTTTACTTTAAGTTCAAATCGTGTTCCAATTCTTTAAGAATGCCTCCTTAATCACAAAGGCTGTTAATTAGAATAAATATCTCTGATGAAAGTAAAAAAAATATGTTTTATATTTAATTGCTGATTGTTTTTAAATATACGTAACTTACGAATTAACTTACGTATCGAACTTCTATATTCATATATTTTTAATACGTGTATTAGGGGGTTCGCCCCCTATTCAATACTTTGCTCTTTACGCTAAAGTTCGAATTTTGTTCCAATTCTTTAAAAAAGACCCCTTAATCACAAAGGTCGTTATTTAGAATAAATAGCTCTTTTGAAAGTACTAAAAAATATTTGACTTAATGAGCGAGGTATTGACTAGGGGATGAACCCAATCGTATACCTAATATTTTTTGCTTGTTTTAAGTTTTAATGCTGCTCCTTACTTTCAGTTGAAAAACTTGTTTTTTTTTATATTTAATTTCTGATTTTTTTTTTAAATAATGCTGGGAAATCCGGCGCCCCCTTCATAGCAATGTTCCTTCCCCAATGAAAACTTCCTTCATGGAACAATCTTCCCACATCACCCTCGACCCCCCCCCCCCACCTACCAGAAAAATCCCCCTGAAAACGTATGTATACTTCCCAGTAACCAATACTATATGCTAACATTGGGTAAAGTTCATAACTTTCAGCCCTCCGTCCTGGGACATCGGCGGATTAAGTCAGCCTAAAAGACATAGTTATCATATATTCGACGATGTTGAACAAAATGGCCATCTCAAAATTTGATCGGGTGACTTTGGGAAAAAATGAGCGTGGGAGGGGGCCTAGTTGCCCTCCTTTTTTTGGTCACTTTAAAAGAGCACTAGAACTTTTAATTTCCGTTCCAATGAGTCCTCTGACGATATTTTAGGACTATTGGATCTATGTGATCAACACTGGAAAACAAACAACAAAAAAAACAACAAATAAACACGCATCCGTGATCTTTCTTCTGGCAAAAAATACAAACTTCCACATCTTTGTAGATAGGAGCTTGAAACCTCTACAGTAGGGTTATCTGATACGCTAATATGATGGTGTGATTTTCATTAAGGTTTTATAACTTTTAGGGGGTCTTTCCCCTTTTTTTCTAAAATCAGACAAATTTTATCAGGCGCGTAACTTTTAATGGGTAGGACTAAACTTGATGAAACTTATATATTTGAAATCAGCATTAAAATCTGATTCTTTTGATGTATCTATTGGTTTCAAAAATTCGTTTTCTAGAGTTTCGGTTACCATTGATCTGGGTCTCTCCTTACTTAACAGTTCGTTACCACGAACTGTTTGATCAGTGTTGCCAACACCGTCTCAAATCTTGACCATTGTTTACGAACTTCCCGGTGAGTGATGAAGTAAAAGCTGTAGCTGATGTTTCATAATCTGACCATTTGCCTTTGTCATTGTCAATAACACTGGACTGTCCAAAGTTGTCGGGTACGTGCAAATCCCAATGGAGAGTATGCAGTGATTGGAAACAAGTGTCGAATGATCTCTTTGCGGCTACTTGTGGCAATATCCTGAGTAAAATAAAAGTTCCTTTCCATCTGTTGTAGATGAATATTGCAAACTCGTATTGCAGTGAAAGTGAAATACATCTGCAGATAAACATGTTCTGCGCAGAAATATCGCATGCTCTGAGTGTTGCGGAGAGTGTAGCAGTTCCTGTGAAGCGCATCCGTAATCAATCGCAGGTGAAAGGGTGGTCTAGAAATCCGGAGCTATCAGTGGCTAAAGCGTCGGCGGAGCTGTGGCTGGAAGTTTGGCATGATAGCGGGAAGCCACGGAGTGGAATAGTGAAAGAGATTCGAATCCATACTAAACGAAAGTTCAATAAAGTGTTAAATGCCCACCGTGCAACGCTTAAAGAATTTTTTTTACAAAAGCTCAGTAAGAATCCAAACATTATTTGGTCGCTTCGGTCTAAGCCTGAAAAAGCTAAGCCTACGTCTAATTTTTCTGCTAATCAGTGGATTACTTACTTTGATTCCGAGTTCGAAGCGCCTGATCCAGTTCTGCAGTCTAATTACGAAAATGAGCTGGTTTCTATGCTTATCGATACCTTCGACGATTTCTCATTGTCACCTATTTGCCCGGTCGTTAAAAAGCTGAAAAAATATATATACAAGCTGAAAAAGGTATACTCGATAGGCTGCAATAGTATCTGTGCTCTACATCTTTCTTTGGGAGGTTATGTTCTTTACCATCGCATTGCCCTTCTGTTTTAGATGATTTTGACACAAGGTATAGTCCCGAGTTGCTTTAATGGGGGTGTGGTTATCCCGACATTAATCAAGGGTAAGCCATCCAATCAGCCTTTTTCGTATCGGCCATTAACGATAACTTCAGTATTTTGTAAACTATTCAAGATTGTTGTGTTTGATGAGATTTATGATAAGTTTGAGATGCCTCCGCACCAGTTTGGTTTTCGAAAAGGCCTCGGGTGCACCCATGTACTTTATCTTCTTCCTAACATATTACTTGATGCTCATCTCTCGCGAGAAACTTTGATCTTAGGTCAGTATGATCATCAGAGGAGCTTTTGACTCTGTGATTCATGCCTACATTTTGGTAGAACTGTGTAAGCAAGGTGTGCGTTCAAGGTCACTGTGTGATATGTATAGGAACCTCAAGCTTTGTGTTCGTTTGCAAGATGATGAGCTTAGTGGGGAGATATCCGTACATAAGGGAATTAAGCAAGGGGCTATAACGTCGCCCACTTTGCATAACAACATTGTTAAAGATGCACAACAGGTCATCTCTCCGAGTTATATTTTCAAGCATATTGACTTCTGGGTTTTGCAGATGACCTGTCTCGGCTCCTTTCTTAATTAGAAAATAATTTCTAATGAAGTTGAAAGAAAGTTGAAAGAAGTTGTGCTGATATTGGTGTGCAGTTTAATGTAGAAAAGAAACCCAGTCTTTGCTTATTGAACACCTTTCTAAAAAAAGTGCGCATTGCCTATGCGGGTGTTGTCACTAGCCGTCCCAATTAAAGCCGTAAATATCACCGTCAAGGATGGTGGGTGATATTTCTCCCTTGCGAGTCTCTAGAGAAGAATCCTTTTAGAGTAGGAGATGTTCTTTATGTTGATTTAATTCAAATGTTGATTTTTCTCCACAAAGAGATAGTTGTTATGTGAATGTAGAGCTTTGTGATAATGGATTTGCAGCCATCGTAAACAAACCTTCGGGTTTTTGTAGATGGCTGCTGTAAAATTGTTTGTATTTCTTATATTAAATAGATTAATTTGATTTGATTATGTAGTTCTTTCTGTTTTTATTTGTTTTTCTCGTCAGTTTTGCTTTTTCTTTCTTTTCTTGTTTGTGTCCTGTCTTTTTCTGTTGACTGTAAGACGGGCTATTAATAAAATTCATTCATTCATTCATTATCAATTCTACCTACTGTAAGACTATATGGCACTATAAACGGCGCCTTAACTTTGAATTGAAATTTATCAAGTATTTTGCAGTAGGTTGCATCAAGACATGGCTAATTGTAGAAGGAGACAAGCCAAGACAGACAGTCCAAGTAATTGAGAGGCAAATGTTTAATGGCTGCGGCACGGGTAAATGGCGGGAGTAAGTATGACTCTCTTATTGGACACATACTTGTCAGGTTAGTTTTAGGAAAGGCATGCCTGCCAAGAGTCTGAGGGAAAAGTTTGTCCCCCAGAGTAGAAAAGCTTGGAGTTATAAAACGGCACAATTATTATATTTATAGTCCAAACCCCTTAACTGGATGCTTACAATCACCCCTCCTGTATACTCCACCTCCCATCCCCCTTAGTGAGTTTTATAAATCGTCTGCTTACCAACAGGCTACTGCAACATTAGGAAAGCTAGAGATGTTTAGATTGTAGAGACATGTTTAATGGCTTATTTAAAATCTATCGCTCATACCTACGTGCTTTTTATAAATTCTACCATCTGTAAGTGCTATCACTGGTTCAGGTCTGATACCTATTATTTCGGTTAATCTTAAAAGTAAAAGTGAATTGAAAAATAAATTTATCGGGATTTCAAAAAGAGTTTGAAACCCCTATAAAATGGCACCAGATCGGATGGAAAAAGGCACCGTTGGAATCGGCATGGGCAAAAATCATGTATGGGAGAATTACAGTCCTCCACCTTGAACAACAAGGAAAATCACCTTTGGGTACTGCAAAAAGTATAATTAGTCAGGTACTGTGCCAAAACTACTATATTGTTTTGTGTTTTCAGTAAATCAATCCATTATTTCTGTATGTTGTTCAATGAATTTGCGGCTATTAAAATGGGAGGTTAAGCACTCAAGTTCGACTCCTAAATAAATGTTTTTTTTTATGCTTGGCCTTTGTGTTTTCAATAAAGCGTTAGTGTTCTATAACCATACAGACATAGGGAAATATCATCAGTTGGTTTATTTGCGTTATTTTTATTGATATATGTAAGACAGACTGTGAAGAAATAATTTCTGTTCGTTTTAAATTTCAATTTTGCTCTTTACTTCCATCAGAAAAACTTTGTTTTTGCCACAACTATCCTTACCCTGACTATTTTTAGTCCGACTGCTCCTAATAAGACTACACTACCATGATTCCTGCTATTACTGCTACTCCTGCTCCAACTTACCAATAAAGTTTCTGCCCATTTTGCTCCTGCCATGAACCCTTTCAGTACGACTTTCCTTTGCAGATTTTCTTTTAGTAAAACGACTGCTGGCCTAAGTACTATTCCTACCTCTTTACTAGTAATTACTACTGAAATATTAGTAATCAAAATAAACTTTACAAAATAGCCTATTTAACAAAATAAACATACATTTATAACCTTCATTTATTATAAATAAAGAGGAATTGGATGAAAGAATATCACCGCGAAACGAAACGAGCTAATTTTAAAATTTAAAGGGGTAGATAATAGCTAAAATAGGCTTGATGCTACCTTCCCCTCAAATATTCTAAATCCCTTGATTGTTATGTATACTATATTTAAAAAATTTATATATTTGAGCCGATTTCATTATTGGCTAACCTCAAAATTTTGGGGAAGGGTAACGGCAAATGCCGTTTCCGTCATTTTGTGTCATAAACTTGTCATGCTAGCCAAACATACAGCAGCCCAATTGCCAACAAACAAATATCCTGAGCTGAGAAATCATTTCAGAATATTAAGAAGTCTACTATTAGATATTAACGTTCAGCGCCAGTCTTTGCTCTTTTTAATGCTATGACTAAAATTAGAAATCAACCAAAAATGAGCAAGAATGACAATTCGTTCGTTTCAACAAAATAAAAAAATAACAACTAAAAATAATTCTAGTTTCTATTATATTACATTAAAATCTTGATCTTACGCCATGAGAAACTATGAGGCTACCCCAAGGCGAAAAAAAGCTAGGAAGGAGGTTGGATACCCTCCAATCACCTTGAACCATTAAAAAGAGCACAATGAGCTTCACCCACCACGTCTACGACCACATCTTATGCAAAAAATGGTGAAAAAATTTCAAGGGAGACTCATCACTCTTTATAAAGTCAAAACTACTGAGTTGACTATGAACAGAGGCGGATCCAGGGGGACCGGGGCATCCGCCTCACCCACCGAGTTTACAACCACCTCTTATGTATAAAATGTTAGAAAAAAATAATTCAAGGGAGACTCATCACTCTTTATTAAGTCACCACTATTGAGTTGACTATGACCAAGGGCGGATCCAGGGGAACGGGGGATTCCTCCCAAGATTTTTCCTGGTGCCCTAATTCACTTTTGACCCTTTTATACATTTTTTTTAAATACACTTGCCAATTTTATCAGTTATCGGTACCCTTGTCTACATCCCCCCCCCCCAAAGATTTTGCTTTAGATCCGCCTTTAATTATGACATATTGTTTTCATAGTTCTATTTTGAGAGGGCTGATTAATATGGCTGAGGGTAACTCTTTAACAACTTGTCGTTACCACAATCTGCTTTATTAGTTTTTCTTTTTCACATGAGGGTTGAAAATCATACATCCAATAGATAAATCTTTTATTTTGTAGTTTTTCATTGCTCATTTTTTATGGTTTTTCTGTTTGCTCAATCAATTCTTTTTCCTTTTTTATCATAGCCAGTAATTAACAAATATGAAACCGATAGATGCATATTCTTATCTTTCATTTGGAATTTAATTTTTTCTTTTATAAGCCTTTTGATATGTTTCTCCGGACGTGAACTTATTCATTCTTTCTAAAATATTAATCGTTAATCTTTTTTATACAGAAGATTCAGAAGAAATTAAGAATACATAGGATTTATTATTGGCCATAGTAGTGCCTCTACTTCGATGATTAAATAAAAAAAAAAACTTTCAACTGAACGTAAGGAGCAGCATGAAGACTTTAAACGGACATAAATTATTCCTTTTTTGAGGGGTGTTACCCATACTCAATATCTCGCTCTTAACTCTAAAGTATCTTGGAAATCTTAAAACAGGTTCTTATTCTAAAATAACGGCCTTTATGGTTCAGGAGCCGTTCTTAAGAAATTGGGATAAAAAGTCAAACTTTATGCTAGACTTTTGAGATAAAGGCTTGACAAAGTTTAGTCAAACTAAAAGACAAACCTTAAATAGTGCAGAAACGCACTGTTTTCACACTGGGTAGGTGCGAGTAGGCTTATTTTACCCACTCGATCAGTTGCATTTCCCAGTGTGAAAACAGTGCAGAAACGCACTGTTTTCACACTGGGTAGGTGCGAGTAGGCTTATTTTATCCACTCGCTCAGTAGCATTTCCCAGTGTGAAAACATTGCAGAAACGCACTTTTTTCAAACTGGGTAGGTGCGAGTAGGCTTATTTTACCCACTCGCTCAGTTACATTTCCCAGAAAACAGTGCAGAAACGCACTGTTTTCACACTGGGTAGGTACGAGTAGGCTTATTTTACCCACTCACTCAGTTGCATTTTCCAGTGTGAAAACAATGCAGAAACGCACTGTTTTCACACTGAGTAGGTACGAGTAGGCTTATTTTACCCACTCGCTCCGTTGCATTTCCCAGAAAACAGTGCAGAAACGCACTGTTTTCACACTGGGTAGGTACGAGTAGGCTTATTTTACCCACTCACTCAGTTGCATTTCTCAGTGTGAAAACAGTGGAGAAAACGTACTATTTTCACACTGGGTAGGTGAGAGTAGGCTGATTTTACCCACTCGCTCAGTTGCATTTCCCAGTGTGAAAACAGTGCAGAAATGCACTGTTTTCAGACTGGGTAGGTGCAAGTAGGCTTATTTTACCCACTCGCTCAGTTGCAGTTCCAAGTGTGAAAACAGTGCAGAAACGCACTGTTTTCACACTGAGTAGGTGCGAGTAAGCTTATTTTACCCACTCGCTCAGTTGCATTTCCCAGTGTGAAAACAGTTCAGAAATGCACTGTTTTCAGACTGGGTAGGTGCAAGTAGGCTTATTTTACCCACTCGCTCAGTTGCATTTCCAAGTGTGAAAACAGTGCAGAAACGCACTGTTTTCACACTGGGTAGGTGCGAGTAGGCTTATTTTATCCACTCGCTCAGTAGCATTTCCCAGTGTGAAAACATTGCAGAAACGCACTTTTTTCAAACTGGGTAGGTGCGAGTAGGCTTATTTTACCCACTCGCTCAGTTGCATTTTCCAGTGTGAAAACAATGCAGAAACGCACTGTTTTCACACTGAGTAGGTGCGAGTAGGCTTATTTTACCCACTCGCTCCGTAGCATTTCCCAGTGTGAAAACATTGCAGAAACGCACTTTTTTCAAACTGGGTAGGTGCGAGTAGGCTTATTTTACCCACTCGCTCAGTTGCATTTTCCAGTGTGAAAACAATGCAGAAACGCACTGTTTTCACACTGGGTAGGTCCGAGTAGGCTTATTTTACCCACTCACTCAGTTGCATTTCCCAGTGTGAAAACAGTGGAGAAAACGTACTATTTTCACACTGGGTAGGTGAGAGTAAGCTGATTTTACTCACTCGCTCAGTTGCATTTCCTAGTGTGAAAACAGTGCAGAAATGCACTGTTTTCAGACTGGGTAGGTGCAAGTAGGCTTATTTTACCCACTCGCTCAGTTGCATTTCCCAGTGTGAAAACAGTGCAGAAACTCACTGTTTTCACACTGGGTAGGTGTGAAAAGGCCTATTTTACCCGCTCGCTCAATTACATTTCCCAGTGTGGAAACAGTGCAGAAACGCACTGTTTTCACCCTGAGGAGGTGCGAGTAGGCTTATTTTACCCACTCGCTCAGTTGCATTTCCCAGTGTGAAAACAGTGCAGAGACTCACTGTTTTCACACTGGGCAGGTGTGAGTAGGCTTATTTTACCCGCTCGCTCAATTGTATTTCCCAGTGTGGAAACAGTGCAGAAACGCACTGTTTTCACACTGAGTAGGTGCGAGTAGACTTATTTTACCCACTCGCTCAGTTGCATTTCCCAGTGTGAAAACAGGGCAGAAACGCACTTTTTTCACACTGGGTAGGTGCGAGTAGGCTTATTTTACCCACTCGCTCAGTTGCATTTCCAAGTGTGAAAACAGTGCAGAAACTCATTGTTTTCACACTGAGTAGGTGCGAGTAGGCTTATTTTACCGACTCGCTCAGTTGCATTTCCCAGTGTGAAAACAGCTCAGAATCGCACTTTTTTCACACTGAGTAGGTGCGAGTAGGCTTATTTTATCCACTCGCTCAGTTGCATTTCCCAGTGAGAAAACATTGCAGCAACGCACTGTTATCACACTGGGTAGGAGCTAGTAGGCTTATTATACCCACTCGCTCAGTTGCAGTTTCCAGTGTGAAAACAATGCAGAAACGCACTGTTTTCACACTGGGTAGGTGCGAGTAGGCTTATTTTACCCACTCGCTCAGTTTCATATCCCAGTGTGAAAACAGTGCAGAACAGCACTTTTTTCACACTGAGTAGGTGCGAGTAGGCTTATTTTACCCACTCGCTCAGTTGCATTTCCCAGAAAACAGTGCAGAAACGCACTGTTTTCACACTGGGTAGGTACGAGTAGGCTTATTTTACCCACTCGCACAGTTGCATTTCCCAGTGTGAAAACAGTGGAGAAAACGTACTATTTTCACACTGGGTAGGTTAGAGTAGGCTTATTTTACCCACTCGCTCAGTTGCATTTCCCAGTGTGAAAACAGTGCAGAAACGCACTGTTTTCACACTGGGTAGGTGCAAGTAGGCTTATTTTACCCACTCGCTCAGTTGCAGTTCCCAGTGTGAAAACAGTGCAGAAACTCACTGTTTTCACACTTGGTAGGTGTGAGTAGGCTTATTTTACCCGCTCGCTCAATTACATTTCCCAAGGTGGAAACAGTGCAGAAACGCACTGTTTTCACCCTGAGTAGGTGCGAGTAGGCTTATTTTACCCACTCGCTCAATTGCATTTCCCAGTGTGAAAACAGGGCAGAAACGCACTGTTTTCACACTGGGTAGGTGCGAGTAGGCTTATTTTACCCACTCGCTCAGTTGCATTTCCAAGTGTGAAAACAGTGGAGAAACGCACTGTTTTACACTGAATAGGTGCGAGTAGGCTTATTTTACCCACTCGCTCAGTTGCATTTCCCATTGTGAAAACAGTGTAGAAACGCACTGTTTTCAAACTGGGTAGGTGCGAGTAGGCTTATTTTAGCCACTCGCTCAGTAGCATTTCCCAGTGTGAAAACAGTGCAGAAACGCACTTTTTTCACACTGGGTAGGTGAGAGTAGGCTTATTTTACCCACTCGCTCAGTTGCATTTCCCAGTGTGAAAACAATGCAGAAACGCACTGTTTTCATACTGAGTAGGTGCGAGTAGGCTTATTTTACCCACTCGCTCAGTTGCATTTCCCAGTGTGAAAACAGTGCAGAAACGCACTGTTTTCACACTGAGTATGTGTGATTAGGCTTATTTTGCCCACTCGCTCAGTTGCATATCCCAGAAAACAGTGCAGAAACGCACTGTTTTCACACTGGGTAGGTGCGAGTAGGCTTATTTTACCCACTCGCTCAGTTGCATTTCCCAGTGGGAAAAAATTGCAGAAAACGTACTGTTTTCACACTGGGTAGGTGCGAGTAGGCTTATTTTACCCACTCGCTCAGTTGCATTTCCCACTATGAAAACAGTCCAGAAACGCACTGTTTTCACGCTGGGTAGGTGCGAGTAGGCTTATTTTACCCACTCGCTCAGTTGCATTTCCCAGTGTGAAAACAGTGCAGAAACGCACTGTTTTCACACTGTGTAGGTGCAAGTAGGCTTATTTTACCCACTCGCTCAGTTGCATTTCCCAGTGTGAAAACAGTACAGAAACGCACTGTTTTCACACTGGGTAGGTGCGAGTAGGCTTATTTTACCCACTCGCTCAGTTGCATTTCCCAGTGTGAAAACAGGGCAGAAACGCACTTTTTTCACACTGAGTAGGTGCGAGTAGGCTTATTTTACCCACTCGCTCAGTTGCATTTCCCAGTGTGAAAACAGCTCAGAAACGCACTGTTTTCACACTGGGTAGGTGCGAGTAGGCTTATTTTATCCACTCGCTCAGTAGCATTTCCCAGTGTGAAAACAGTGCAGAAACGCACTTTTTCAAACTGGGTAGGTGCGAGTAGGCTTATTTTACCCACTCGCTCAGTTGCATTTCCCAGTGTGAAAACAATGCAGAAACGCACTGTTTTCACACTGTGTAGGTGCTAGTAGGCTTATTTTACCCCCTCGCTCAGTTGCATTTCCCAGTGTGAAAACAGTGCAGAAACGCACTTTTTTCACACTGAGTAGGTGCGAGTAGGCTTATTTTACCCACTCGCTCAGTTGCATTTCCCAGAAAACAGTGCAGAAACGCACTGTTTTCACACTGGGTAGGTACGAGTAGGCTTATTTTACCCACTCGCTCAGTTGCATTTCCCAGTGTGAAAACAGTGCAGAAACGCACTGTTTTCACACTGGGTAGGTGCAAGTAGGCTTATTTTACCCACTCGCTCAGTTGCATTTTCCAGTGTGAAAACAGTGCAGAAACTCACTGTTTTCACACTGGGTAGGTGTGAGTAGGCTTATTTTACCCGCTCGCTCAATTACATTTCCCAATGTGGAAACAGTGCAGAAAGGCACTGTTTTCACCCTGAGTAGGTGCGAGTAGGCTTATTTTACCCACTCGCTCAATTGCATTTCCCATTGTGAAAACAGGGCAGAAACGCACTGTTTTCACACTGGGTAGGTGCGAGTAGGCTTATTTTACCCACTCGTTCAGTTGCATTTCCCAGTCTGAAAACAGTTCAGAAACGCACTGTTTTCACGCTGGGTAGGTGCGAGTAGGCTTATTTTACCCACTCGCTAAGTTGCATTTCCCAGTGTGAAAACAGTGCAGAAACGCACTGCTTTCACACTGGGTAGGTGCAAGTAGGCTTATTTTACCCACTCGCTCAGTTGCATTTCCCAGTGTGAAAACAGTGCAGAAACGCACTGTTTATTTTACTGTTTTCACCCTGAGTAGGTGCGAGTAGGCTTATTTTACCCACTCGCTCAGTTGCATTTCCCAGTGTGAAAACAGTGCAGAAACGCACTGTTTTCACACTGGGTAGGTGAGAGTAGGCTTATTTTAACCACTCGCTCAGTTGCATTTCCCAGTGTGAAAACAGGGCAGAAACGCACTGTTTTGACACTGGGTAGGTGCGAGTAGGCTTATTTTACCCACTCGCTCAGTTGCATTTCCAAGTGTGAAAACAGTGCATAAACGCACTGTTTTCACACTGAGTAGGTGCGAGTAGGCTTATTTTACCCACTCGCTCAGTTGCATTTCCCAGTGTGATAACAGTGCAGAAATGCACTGTTTTCAGACTGGGTAGGTGCAAGTAGGCTTATTTTACCCACTCGCTCAGTTGCATTTCCCAGTGTGAAAACAGTGCAGAAACTCACTGTTTTCACACTGGGTAGGTGTGAAAAGGCGTATTGTACCCGCTCGCTCAATTACATTTCCCAGTGTGGAAACAGTGCAGAAACGCACTGTTTTCACCCTGAGTAGGTGCGAGTAGACTTATTTTACCCACTCGCTCAGTTGCATTTCCCAGTGTGAAAGCAGGGCAGAAACGCACTGTTTTCACACTGGGTAGGTGCGAGTAGGCTTATTTTACCCACTTGCTCAGTTGCATTTCCAAGTGTGAAAACAGTGCAGAAACGCACTGTTTTCACACTGAGTAGGTGCGAGTAGGCTTATTTTAAACACTCGCTCAGTTGCATTTCCCAGTGTGAAAATAGCTCAGAAACGCACTGTTTTCACACTGGGTAGGTGCGAGTAGGCTTATTTTAACCACTCGCTCAGTAGCATTTCCCAGTGTGAAAACAGTGCAGAAACGCACTTTTTTCAAACTGGGTAGGTGCAAGTAGGCTTATTTTACCCACTCGCTCAGTTGCATTTCCCAGTGTGAAAACAGGGCAGAAACGCACTTTTTTTACACTGTGTAGGTGCGAGTAGGCTTATTTTACCCACTCGCTCAGTTGCATTTCCAAGTGTGAAAACAGTGCAGAAACGCACTGTTTTCACACTGAGTAGGTGCGAGTAGACTTATTTTACCCACTCGCTCAGTTGCATTTCCCAGTGTGAAAACAGGGCAGAAACGCACTTTTTTTACACTGGGTAGGTGCGAGTAGGCTTATTTTACCCACTCGCTCAGTTGCATTTCCAAGTGTGAAAACAGTGCAGAAACGCACTGTTTTCACACTGAGTAGGTGCGAGTAGGCTTATTTTACCCACTCGCTCAGTTGCATTTCCCAGTGTGAAAACAGTTCAGAAACGCACTGTTTTCACACTGGGTAGGTGCGAGTAGGCTTATTTTAACCACTCGCTCAGTAGCATTTCCCAGTGTGAAAACAGTTCAGAAAAGCACTGTTTTCACACTGGGTAGGTGCAAGTAGGCTTATTTTACCCACTCGCTCAGTTGCATTTCCAAGTGTGAAAACAGTGCAGAAACGCACTGTTTTCACACTTAGTAGGTGCGAGTAAGCTTATTTTACCCACTCACTCAGTTGCATTTCCCAGTGTGAAAACAGTTCAGAAACGCACTGTTTTCACACTGGGTAGGTGCGAGTAGGCTTATTTTATCCACTCACTCAGTAGCATTTCCCAGTGTGAAAACATTGCAGAAACGCACTTTTTTCAAACTGGGTAGGTGCGAGTAGGCTTATTTTACCCACTCGATCAGTTGCATTTTCCAGTGTGAAAACAAGGCAGAAACGCACTGTTTTCACACTGTGTAGGTGCGAGTAGGCTTATTTTACCCACTCGCTCCGTTGCATTTCCCAGAAAACAGCGCAGAAACGCACTGTTTTCACACTGGGTAGGTACGAGTAGGCTTATTTTACCCACTCACTCAGTTGCATTTCCCAGTGTGAAAACAGTGGAGAAAACGTACTATTTTCACACTGGGTAGGTGAGAGTAAGCTGATTTTACTCACTCGCTCAGTTGCATTTCCTAGTGTGAAAACAGTGCAGAAATGCACTGTTTTCAGACTGGGTAGGTGCAAGTAGGCTTATTTTACCCACTCGCTCAGTTGCATTTCCCAGTGTGAAAACAGTGCAGAAACTCACTGTTTTCACACTGGGTAGGTGTGAAAAGGCCTATTTTACCCGCTCGCTCAATTACATTTCCCAGTGTGGAAACAGTGCAGAAACGCACTGTTTTCACCCTGAGTAGGTGCGAGTAGGCTTATTTTACCCACTCGCTCAGTTGCATTTCCCAGTGTGAAAACAGTGCAGAGACTCACTGTTTTCACACTGGGAAGGTGTGAGTAGGCTTATTTTACCCGCTCGCTCAATTGTATTTCCCAGTGTGGAAACAGTGCAGAAACGCACTGTTTTCACACTGAGTAGGTGCGAGTAGACTTATTTTACCCACTCGCTCAGTTGCATTTCCCAGTGTGAAAACAGGGCAGAAACGCACTTTTTTCACACTGGGTAGGTGCAAGTAGGCTTATTTTACCCACTCGCTCAGTTGCATTTCACAGTGTGAAAACAGTGCAGAAACTCACTGTTTTCACACTGGGTAGGTGTGAGTAGGCTTATTTTACCCGCTCGCTCAATTACATTTCCCAATGTGGAAACAGTGCAGAAACGCACTGTTTTCACCCTGAGTAGGTGCGAGTAGGCTTATTTTACCCACTCGCTCACTTGCATTTCCCAGTGTGAAAACAGGGCAGAAACGCACTGTTTTCACACTGGGTAGGTGCGAGTAGGCTTATTTTACCCACTCGCTCAGTTGCATTTCCCAGTATGAAAACAGTACAGAAACGCACTGTTTTCACGCTGGGTAGGTGCGAGTAGGCTTATTTTACCCACTCGCTCAGTTGCATTTCCCAGTGTGAAAACAGTGCAGAAACGCACTGTTTTCACACTGGGTAGGTGCAAGTAGGCTTATTTTACCCACTCGCTCAGTTGCATTTCCCAGTGTGAAAACAGTGCAGAAACGCACTGTTTTCACACTGGGTAGGTGTGAGTAGGCTTATTTTACCCACTCGCTCAGGTGCATTTCCCAGTGTGAAAACAGGGCAGAAACGCACTTTTTTCACACTGGGTAGGTGCGAGTAGGCTTATTTTACCCACTCGCTCAGTTGCATTTCCAAGTGTGAAAACAGTGCAGAAACGCACTGTTTTCACACTGAGTAGGTGCAAGTAGGCTTATTTTACCCACTCGCTCAGTTGCATTTCCCAGTGTGAAAACAGTGCAGAAACGCACTGTTTTCACACTGAGTAGGTGTGAGTAGGCTTATTTTACCTACTCGCTCAGTTGCATTTCCCAGTGTGAAAACAGGGCAGAAACGCACTATTTTCACACTGGGTAGGTGCGAGTAGGCTTATTTTACCCACTCGCTCAGTTGCATTTCCCAGTGTGAAAACAGTGCAGAAACGCACTGTTTTCACACTGGGTAGGTGCAAGTAGGCTTATTTTACCCACTCGCTCAGTTGCATTTCCCAGTGTGAAAACAGTGTAGAAACGCACTGTTTTCACACTGGGTAGGTGTGAGTAGGCTTATTTTAACCACTCGCTCAGTTGCATTTCCCAGTGTGAAAACAGGGCAGAAACGCACTTTTTTCACACTGGGTAGGTGCGAGTAGGCTTATTTTACCCACTCGCTCAGTTGCATTTCCAAGTGTGAAAACAGTGCAGAAACGCACTGTTTTCACACTGAGTAGGTGCGAGTAGGCTTATTTTACCCACTCGCTCAGTTGCATTTCCCAGTGTGAAAACAGTGCAGACATGCTCTGTTTTAAGACTGGGTAGGTGCGAGTAGGCTTATTTTATCCACTCGCTCAGTTGCATTTCCCAGTGTGAAAACAGTTCAGAAATGCACTGTTTTCAGACTGGGTAGGTGCAAGTAGGCTTATTTTACCCACTCGCTCAGTTGCATTTCCAAGTGTGAAAACAGTGCAGAAACGCACTGTTTTCACACTGAGTAGGTGCGAGTAAGCTTATTTTACCCACTCGCTCAGTTGCATTTCCCAGTGTGAAAACAGTTCAGAAACGCACTGCTTTCACACTGGGTAGGTGCGAGTAGGCTTATTTTATCCACTCACTCAGTAGCCTTTCCCAGTGTGAAAACATTGCAGAAACGCACTTTTTTCAAACTGGGTAGGTGCGAGTAGGCTTATTTTACCCACTCGATCAGTTGCATTTTCCAGTGTGAAAACAATGCAGAAACGCACTGTTTTCACACTGAGTAGGTGCGAGTAGGCTTATTTTACCCACTCGCTCCGTTGCATTTCCCAGAAAACAGCGCAGAAACGCACTGTTTTCACACTGGGTAGGTACGAGTAGGCTTATTTTACCCACTCACTCAGTTGCATTTCCCAGTGTGAAAACAGTGGAGAAAACGTACTATTTTCAAACTGGGTAGGTGAGAGTAGGCCGATTTTACTCACTCGCTCAGTTGCATTTCCTAGTGTGAAAACAGTGCAGAAATGTACTGTTTTCAGACTGGGTAGGTGCCAGTAGGCTTATTTTACCCACTCGCTCAGTTGCATTTCCCAGTGTGAAAACAGTGCAGAAACTCACTGTTTTCACACTGGGTAGGTGTGAAAAGGCCTATTTTACCCGCTCGCTCAATTACATTTCCCAGTGTGGAAACAGTGCAGAAAAGCACTCTTTTCACACTGTGTAGGTGCGAGTAGGCTTATTTTACCCACTCGCTCAGTTGCATTTCCCAGTGTGAAAACAGTGCAGAGACTCACTGTTTTCACACTGGGAAGGTGTGAGTAGGCTTATTTTACCCGCTCGCTCAATTGCATTTCCCAGTGTGGAAACAGTGCAGAAACGCACTGTTTTCACACTGAGTAGGTGCGAGTAGACTTATTTTACCCACTCCCTCAGTTGCATTTCCCAGTGTGAAAACAGGGCAGAAACGCACTTTTATCTCATCTGGGTAGGTGCAAGTAGGCTTATTTTACCCAATCGCTCAGTTGCATTTCCAAGTGTGAAAACAGTGCAGAAACGCACTGTTTTCACACTGAGTAGGTGCGAGTAGGCTTATTTTACCGACTCGCTCAGTTGCATTTCCCAGTGTGAAAACAGTTCAGAAACGCACTGTTTTCACACTGGGTAGGTGCGAGTAGGCTTATTTTATCCACTCGCTCAGTTGCATTTCCCAGTGTGAAAACAGTGCAGAAACGCACTTTTTTCAAACTGGGTAGGTGCGAGTCGGCTTATTTTACCCACTCGCTCAGTTGCATTTCCCAGTGTGAAAACAATGCAGAAACGCACTGTTTTCACACTGAGTAGGTGCGAGTAGGCTTATTTTACCCACTCGCTCAGTTGCATTTCCCAGTGTGAAAACAGTGCAGAAACGCACTTTTTTCACACTGAGTAGGTGCGAGTAGGCTTATTTTACCCACTCGCTCAGTTGCATTTCCCAGAAAACAGTGCAGAAACGCACTGTTTTCACACTGGGTAGGTACGAGTAGGCTTATTTTACCCACTCGCTCAGTTGCATTTCCCAGTGTGAAAACAGTGCAGAAACGCACTTTTTTCAGACTGTGTAGGTGCGAGTAGGCTTATTTTACCCACTCGCTCAGTTGCATTTCCCAGTGTGAAAACAGTGCAGAAACTCACTGTTTTCACACTTGGTAGGTGTGAGTAGGCTTATTTTACCCGCTCGCTCAATTACATTTCCCAATGTGGAAACAGTGCAGAAACTCACTGTTTTCACCCTGAGTAGGTGTGAGTAGGCTTATTTTACCCACTCGCTCACTTGCATTTCCCAGTGTGAAAACAGGGCAGAAACGCACTGTTTTCACACTGGGTAGGTGCGAGTAGGCTTATTTTACCCACTCGCTCAGTTGCATTTCCAAGTGTGAAAACAGTGGAGAAACGCACTGTTTTTACACTGAGTAGGTGCGAGTAGGCTTATTTTACCCACTCACTCAGTTGCATTTCCCATTGTGAAAATAGTGTAGAAACTTACTGTTTTCACACTGGGTAGGTGGGAGTAGGCTTATTTTATCCACTCGCTCAGTAGCATTTCCCAGTGTGAAAACAGTGCAGAAACGCACTTTTTTCACACTGGGTAGGTGCGAGTAGGCGTATTTTACCCACTCGCTCAGTTGCATTTCCCAGTGTGAAAACAATGCAGAAACGCACTGTTTTCACACTGAGTAGGTGCGAGTAGGCTTATTTTACCCACTCGCTCAGTTGCATTTCCCAGTGTGAAAACAGTTCAGAAACGCACTGTTTTCACACTGAGTATGTGTGAGTAGGCTTATTTTACCCACTCGCTCAGTTGCATTTCCCAGAAAACAGTGCAGAAACGCAGTGTTTTCACACTGGGTAGGTGCGAGTAGGCTTATTTTACCCACTCGCTCAGTTGCATTTCCCAGTGTGAAAATAGTGCAGAAAACGTACTGTTTTCACACTGGGTAGGTGCGAGTAGGCTTAATTTACCCACTCGCTCAGTTGCATGTCCCAGTATGAAAACAGTACAGAAACGCACTGTTTTCACGCTGGGTAGGTGCGAGTAGGCTTATTTTACCCACTCGCTCAGTTGCATTTCCCAGTGTGAAAACAGTGCAGAAACGCACTGTTTTCACACTGGGTAGGTGCAAGTAGGCTTATTTTACCCACTCGCTCAGTTGCATTTCCCAGTGTGAAAACAGGGCAGAAACGCACTTTTTTCACACTGGGTAGGTGCGAGTAGGCTTATTTTACCCACTCGCTCAGTTGCATTTCCAAGTGTGAAAACAGTGCAGAAACACATTGTTTTCACACTGAGTAGGTGCGAGTAGGCTTATTTTACCCACTCGCTCAGTTGCATTTCCCAGTGAGAAAACAGTTCAGAAACGCACTGTTTTCACACTGGGTAGGTGCGAGTAGGCTTATTTTATCCACTCGCTCAGTAGCATTTCCCAGTGTGAAAACAGTGCAGAAACGCACTTTTTTCAAACTGGGTAGGTGCGAGTAGGCTTATTTTACCCACTCGCTCAGTTGCATTTCCCAGTCTGAAAACAATGCAGAAACGATCTGTTTTCACACTGAGTAGGTGCGAGTAGGCTTATTTTACCCACTCGCTCAGTTGCATTTCCCAGTGTGAAGACAGTGCAGAAACGCACTGTTTTCACACTGAGTAGGTGCGAGTAGGCTTATTTTACCCACTCGCTCAGTTGCATTTTCAGAAAACAGTGCAGAAACGCACTGTTTTCACACTGGGTAGGTACGAGTAGGCTTATTTTACCCACTCGCTCAGTTGCATTTCCCAGTGTGAAAACAGTGGAGAAAACGTACTATTTTCACACTGGGTAGGTGAGAGTAGGCTTATTTTACCCACTCGCTCAGTTGCATTTCCCAGTGTGAAAACAGTGCAGAAACGCACTGTTTTCACACTGGGTAGGTGCAAGTAGGCTTATTTTACCCACTCGCTCAGTTGCATTTCCCAGTGTGAAAACAGTGCAGAAACTCACTGTTTTCACACTTGGTAGGTGTGAGTAGGCTTATTTTACCCGCTCGCTCAATTACATTTCCCAATGTGGAAACAGTGCAGAAACGCACTGTTTTCACCCTGAGTAGGTGCGAGTAGGCTTATTTTACCCACTCGCTCAATTGCATTTCCCATTGTGAAAACAGTGCAGAAACGCACTGTTTTAACACTGGGTAGGTGCGAGTAGGCTTATTTTACCCCCTCGCTCAGTTGCATTTCCCAGTGTGAAAACACTGGAGAAACGCACTGTTTTTACACTGAGTAGGTGCGAGTAGGCTTATTTTACCCACTCGCTCAGTTGTATTTCCCATTGTGAAAACAGTGTAGAAACGCACTGTTTTCACACTGGGTAGGTGCGAGTAGGCTTATTTTAACCACTCGCTCAGTAGCATTTCCCATTGTGAAAACAGTGGAGAAACGCACTGTTTTCACACTGGGTAGGTGCGAGTAGGCTTATTTTACCCACTCGCTCAGTTGCATATCCCAGTGTGAAAACAATGCAGAAACGCACTGTTTTTACACTGAGTAGGTGTGAGTAGGTTTATTTTACCCACTCGCTCAGTTGCATTTCCCAGTGTGAAAACAGTGCAGAAACGCACTGTTTTCACACTGAGTATGTGTGATTAGGCTTATTTTGCCCACTCGCTCAGTTGCATTTCCCAGAAAACAGTGCAGAAACGCACTGTTTTCACACTGGGTAGGTGCGAGTAGGCTTATTTTACCCACTCGCTCAGTTGCATATCCCAGTGTGAAAATAGTGCTGAAAACGTACTGTTTTCACACTGGGTAGGTGCGAGTAGGCTTATTTTACCCACTCACTCAGTTGCATTTCCCAGTATGAAAACAGTACAGAAACGCACTGTTTTCACTCTGGGTAGGTGCGAGTAGGCTTATTTTACCCACTCGCTCAGTTGCATTTCCCAGTGTCAAAACAGTGCAGAAACGCACTGTTTTCACACTGGGTAGGTGCAAGTAGGCTTATTTTACCCACTCGCTCAGTTGCATTTCCCAGTGTGAAAACAGTGCAGAAACGCACTGTTTTCACACTAAGTAGGTGCGAGCAGGCTTATTTTACCCACTCGCTCAGTTGCATTTCCCAGTGTGAAAAAAGTTCAGAAACGCACTGTTTTCACACTGGGTAGGTGGGAGTAGGCTTATTTTATCCACTCGCTCAGTTGCATTTCCCAGTGTGAAAACAGTGCAGAAACGCACTTTTTTCACACTGGGTAGGTGCGAGTAGGCTTATTTTACCCACTCGCTCAGTTGCATTTCCCAGTGTGAAAACAATGCAGAAACGCACTGTTTTTACACTGAGTAGGTGCGAGTAGGCTTATTTTACCCACTCGCTCAGTTGCATTTCCCAGTGTGAAGACAGTGCAGAAACGCACCGTTTTCACACTGAGTAGGTGCGAGTAGGCTTATTTTACCCACTCGCTCAGTTGCATTTTCAGAAAACAGTGCAGAAACGCACTGTTTTAACACTGGGTAGGTACGAGTAGGCTTATTTTACCCACTCGCTCAGTTGCATTTCCCAATGTGAAAACAGTGGAGAAAACGTACTATTTTCACACTGGGTAGGTGAGAGTAGGCTTATTTTACCCACTCGCTCAGTTGCATTTCCCAGTGTGAAAACAGTGCAGAAACGCACTGTTTTCACACTGGGTAGGTGCAAGTAGGCTTATTTTACCCACTCGCTCAGTTGCATTTCCCAGTGTGAAAACAGTGCAGACACTCACTGTTTTCACACTGGGTAGGTGTGAGTAGGCTTATTTTACCCGCTCGCTCAATTACATTTCCCAATGTGGAAACAGTGCAGAAACGCACTGTTTTCACCCTGAGTAGGTGCGAGTAGGCTTATTTTACCCACTCGCTCAATTGCATTTCTCAGTGTGAAAACAGGGCAGAAACGCACTGTTTTCACACTGGGTAGGTGCGAGTAGGCTTATTTTACCCACTCGCTCAGTTGCATTTCCAAGTGTGAAAACAGTGGAGAAACGCACTGTTTTTACACTGAGTAGGTGCGAGTAGGCTTATTTTACCCACTCGCTCAGTTGTATTTCCCATTGTGAAAACAGTGTAGAAACGCACTGTTTTCACACTGGGTAGGTGCGAGTAGGCTTATTTTATCCACTCACTCAGTAGCATTTCCCATTGTGAAAACAGTGCAGAAACGCACTTTTTTCACACTGGGTAGGTTCGAGTAGGCTTATTTTACCCACTCGCTCAGTTGCATTTCCCAGTGTGAAAACAATGCAGAAACGCACTGTTTTCACACTGAGTAGGTGTGAGTAGGTTTATTTTACCCACTCGCTCAGTTGCATTTCCCAGTGTGAAAACAGTGCAGAAACGCACTGTTTTCACACTGAGTATGTGTGAGTAGGCTTATTTTGCCCACTCGCTCAGTTGCATTTCCCATTAAACAGTGCAGAAACGCACTGTTTTCACACTGAGTAGGTGCGAGAAGGCTTATTTTACCCACTCGCTCAGTTGCATTTCCCAGTGTGAAAACAGGACAGAAACGCACTTTTTTCACACTGGGTAGGTGCGAGTAGGCTTATTTTACCCACTCGCTCAGTTGCATTTCCAAGTGTGAAAACAGTGCAGAAACACACTGTTTTCACACTGAGTAGGTGCGAGTAGGCTTATTTTACCCACTCGCTCAGTTGCATATCCCAGTGTGAAAACAGTGCAGAAACGCACTGTTTTCACACTGGGTAGGTGCGAGTAGGCTTATTTTATCCACTCGCTCAGTAGCATTTCCCAGTGTGAAAACAGTGCAGAAACGCACTTTTTTCAAACTAGGTAGGTGCGAGTAGGCTTATTTTACCCACTCGCTCAGTTGCATTTCCCAGTGAGAAAACAGTGCAGAAAAGCACTGTTTTCACACTGAGTAGGTGTGAGTAGGCTTATTTTACCCACTCGCTCAGTTGCATTTCCCAGAAAACAGTGCAGAAACGCACTGTTTTCACACTGGGTAGGTACGAGTAGGCTTATTTTACCCACTCGCTCAGTTGCATTTCCCAGTGTGAAAACAGTGGAGAAAACGTACTATTTTCACACTGGGTAGGTGAGAGTAGGCTTATTTTACCCACTCGCTCAGTTGCATTTCCCAGTGTGAAAACAGTGCAGAAACGCACTGTTTTCACACTGGGTAGGTGCTAGTAGGCTTATTTTACCCACTCGCTCAGTTGCATTTCCCAGTGTGAAAACAGTGCAGAAACTCACTGTTTTCACACTGGGTAGGTGTGAGTAGGCTTATTTTACCCGCTCGCTCAATTACATTTCCCAGTGTGGAAACAGTGCAGAAACGCACTGTTTTCACCCTGAGTAGGTGCGAGTAGGCTTATTTTACCCACTCGCTCAATTGCATTTCCAAGTGTGAAAACAGTGGAGAAACGCACTGTTTTCACACTTAGTAGGTGCGAGTAGGCTTATTTTACCAGAAAACATCCCATTGCATTTCCCAGAAAACAGTGCAGAAACGCACTGTTTTCACACTGTGTAGGTGCGAGTAGGCTTATTTTATCCACTCGCTCAGTAGCATTTCCCAGTGTGAAAACAGGGCAGACACGCACTGTTTTCACACTGTGTAGGTGCGAGTAGGCTTATTTGACCCACTCGCTCAGTTGCATTTCCAAGTGTGAAAACAGTGCAGAAACGCACTGTTTTCACACTGAGTAGGTGCGAGTAGGCTTATTTTACCCACTCGCTCAGTTGCATTTCCCAGTGTGAAAACAGTGCAGAAACGCACTTTTTTCACACTGGGTAGGTGTGAGTAGGCTTATTTTACCCACTCGCTCAGTTGCATTTCCCAGAAAACAGTGCAGAAACGCACTGTTTTCACACTGGGTAGGTGCGAGTAGGCTTGTTTTACCCACTCGCTCAGTTGCATTTCCCAGTGTGAAAATAGTGCAGAAAATGTACTGTTTTCACACTGGGTAGGTGCGAGTAGGCTTATTTTACCCACTCGCTCAGTTGCATTTCCCAGTATGAAAACAGTGCAGAAACGCACTGTTTTCACACTGGGTAGGTGCAAGTAGGCTTATTTTACCCACTCGCTCAGTTGCATTTCCCAGTGTGAAAACAGTACAGAAACGCACTGTTTTCACACTGGGTAGGTGAGAGTAGGCTTATTTTAACCACTCGCTCAGTTGCATTTCCCAGTGTGAAAACAGTGCAGAAACGCACTGAGTAGGTGCGAGTAGGCTTATTTTACCCACTCGCTCAGTTGCATTTCCCAGTGTGAAAACAGTGCAGAAACGCACTGTTTTCACACTGAGTAGGTGTGAGTAGGCTTATTTTACCCACTCGCTCAGTTGCATTTCCCAGTGTGAAAACAGTGCAGAAACGCACTGTTTTCACACTGGGTAGGTGCGAGTAGGCTTATTTTACCCACTCGCTCAGTTGCATTTCCCAGTGTGAAAACAGTGCAGAAACGCACTGTTTTCACACTGGGTAGGTGCGAGTAGGCTCATTCTACCCACACGCTCAGTTGCATTTCCCAGTGTGAAAACAGTCCAGAAACGCACTATTTTCACACTGGGTAGGTGTGAGTAAGCTTATTTTACCCACTCGCTCAGTTGCATTTCCCAGTGTGAAAACAGTGCAGAAACGCACTGTTTTCACACTGAGTAGGTTTGAGTAGGCTTATTTTACCCACTCGCTCAGTTGCATTACCATTTTTTGTGTATGAAAGAAGACTGAAATAAGAAAAGTACCATCTAAGCCAGCATTCGAGCAAAACCGATTTTTGCCGTTAACCAAACAAACCAAATCATCGAACTACGCCGTGGTGTTAAGAAGTAAAACTCAGTTAAGTTTGTGGAATTAATTTAAAGTTCCCCTCCTCTTAGAAGGAAAAAAACGAAAAGCTTGAATCTTATCAATAATTACTTGATAATGTTGTGAATATATATGTTTCGCACTTGTAGTATTAACTTAGTTATTAATTTATCTCGTTAACGTCGTAGTTTTAAATTGCGATTGAGATAATATAAATTCTTATCTTTTCGAATATTACAGCTTCTTATCAGTGTGCAGTTTTCAGTTTCTGTCTTTAACTAAAAAGGATAATATTAACTTTCATCATGGATTTATTTAGGTAATTAATTAAAAAAAAAATTTCTACAAAATAACCCTATGCCTTCCCAAGGCCAGAACATAATTTGCACTTTACCGAAAAAATATAAATATTTTTACTTTTATAACTTTAATAAATCAAATAATATTAACCTTTTGATTTCTAAATATCAGTATATGTATATTAAACTGACAATGCACATTCATTTGTATTTTTTCAGTAAAGGGCAAATTTTGTTCTGGCCTTGGGAAGGCACAGGGTTTTGCGCCCAACTTATGTTAATTTCTGTTCGTTTTGAGTTTGACTCAGTTATTTATTGTAATTTCTGTTCGTTTTGGGTTTCATTTATTTATCGATGCTGATTTGTGGTAGTTTAACGCTTGGTAGATTATTTGATTTTATTTTTGCTCTTTTTTAGTTTAATGGAGTTCTTTACTTTTCTTTGAAAAACTCATTTGTAGAAAAAAGTTTTTTTTATTAATTTATGTTCTTTTTATATTGAAATGGTTTTTTCAGGGAAAAAGAAAATAACGCTTTAAATCTTTTCGTTTTTTAAGACTTCATAGTTTAGCCTGCTATTTGTATCATTGAGAAAAAGGTTCCATCAATTTTTAATAACACACACCCTTTTAAAAATCTGGACACATATAGTACTGTTTAATTTAGTTTCATACCTCCTCTAGTTGACCTGAAATGGAAAACTTGATACCATTCGCAAAAAAATCTGTTTACTTTCTTTGATAGCTTGGATACACTGTCGCTATTTTGAGTTGGTTAAATTTTAAGAGCAGAATTAGCCCCGAAAGTTTGAACATAATAGCCTCAGTCGTTCATGGGATACTGCTGAGAAGCTTTATTGGGAATTAGCATTAACACTGTGCATTTTGATTTGATCTTAAGGCAACATTTAGTTTTTAAACATAAGGGCAAATAGGAGAGTGGGCATAGGATGGGGATAGGTTTCCCTTCAATCAATTTTGACTATTAAAAAGGGCATCAGCCCTTTCTATTTTCTATCAAATGAGCCCTTTTCGAAGTTCCCAAGATAATTCCTTCGATACGAAGTGCCCTGGTCTAAACACCAATAACAACAAAAAATAATACAATATACCCACATCGATCTTTGCTATAAAAATGTCAAGCCTTCCAATCATTTTCAACTATTAAAAAGGACACTGGGCCTTTCGATTTCCAATCGAATGAGCGCTTTTGGAAAAGACAACGCTTTCTATAAACACCTTATATGCCCCCAGGGCATAAATTACAACCCTTACCCTAAGGTTGTTCTCAAAGACCTAATTTCCAGAACTTTCTACTACGTTGAACAAAATGACTATCTGAAAATTTTGATTGGATGTGTTTGGAGGAATGGTGGGCGTGAGAGGGAGGTTAGTTACGATCCAATCACTTTCGACTATTACAAAGGGCACTAGCCCTCTACATTTCAAAGTGAATGAGCCCCTTTTGGAGTCTTACGAAAACTCTATCTATAAAATCTTATATGCCCCCAGGGCATAAACTACAACTTTTGCCCTTGGGGCTTTCGGGGGTTTTTCATCCTTAAATACAAAATTTCCAGAACTTTCAACTATGTTTAACAAAATGGCTATCTCTAAACTTTGATTGAATGTTTTTGGGGAAATGGTGGGCGTAAGAGGGGGGTTAATTACTCTCCGCTCACTTTCGTCTATTAAAAAGGGCAATTTCAATTTCCAATCAAATGAGCCCTTTTTGAAATTTCTTTAACAACTTTCGATATAAACTTTATATTCCCCCAGGGCATAAATTACAACGCTTGCACTGAGGGCTTTGCTGGGGTTATCATCCTAAAAGACCTAATTTCGAGAACTTTGAACTACATTGAACAACATAGATATCTCAAAATTTTGATTGGATGTGTTTGGGAAAATGGTGGGCGTAAGAGGGGCGTTAGTCGCTATCCAATCACTTTCAACTATTAAAAAGGCACTAGCCCTTTCAAATTCCAATTGAATGAGCCCTTTTGAAGTTTCTACGGCAACGCTTTCAATAAAAACTTTATGTGCCCCCAGAGCATAACTTACGACCCTTGCCCTGAGGGCTGTGGGGGGAGGGGTTGTCATCCTTAAAGACCTAATTTCCAAAGCTTTCAACTACGTTGAATAAAATGGTTATCTAAAAATTTGGATTGAATGTGTTGGGGGAAAAGGTGGGTGTGAGAGGGGGGGGGGTAGTTGCCCTCAAATCACTTTCGACTATTAAAAAGGGTACTAGCACTTTGAATTTCAAATAGAATAAGCCCTTTTTCAAGTTTCTACGACAAAGATTTCAATAAAAACCTTATATGCCCCCAGGGCACAACTTATAATCCTTGCACTGAGGGTTGTGGGGGAGTGTCTGGGGAAAAGGTGGGCGTGAGAGTTAATTGCCCTCAAATAACTTTCTACTATTAAAAAGGGTACTAGCCCTTTACATTTCAAATCGAATAAGCCCTTTTTCATGTTTCTACGACAAGGATTTCAGTAAAAACCTTATCTCTGTGTGTAACTATGTGTATTATCTCTATGTGTGTCGTCTCTATGTGTGTGTCGTCTCTGTATGTGTGTCGTCTCTGTGGTTGTGTCGTCTCTATATTTGATCTATATCTTTGTGATTATTGTCTCTGTGTATGATATTTCTCTGTGTGTGTTTCGCGTGTGTATTTGTGTCGTCTGTGTGTTTGTGTCTCGTCTCTATGTGTGTGTGTCGTCTCTGTGTGTGTGTCGAATCTGGTTTATGTTATGTTAGGTTAGGGGTTTAGTTGCCCTCAAATCCCTTTCGACTATTAAATAGGATACTATTCCTTTGAATGTCCAATCGATTCAGCCTCTTTTCACGTTTAAGCATCAAATATTTCAGTAAAAATCTTATCCTTCGCCCTGGTAAAAATTACAATCCTTGCGTCGAGGGGTATGGGTGAGTATCTTCCAGAAAAACCTGATTTCTAGCTAGAAATCAACTACGCTGAACAAAATGGCTATCTCAAAATTTTTATTGGATGTGTTTGGGGGAAGGATGGGTGTAGGAGGGGGGGGGGGCTAGGTGCCCTCCAATCACTTTCGACTATTAAAAAGGGCACTAGCCCTTTGAATTTCCAATCGAATGTGCTTTTTTGAAGTTTCTACGACAACACCTTCTATAAAATTCTTATATGTCCCTAGGGCATAACTTAAAATCCTTGCCCTGAGGGCTGTGAGGGAGTATCCTCCTCAAAAACATATTTTCTATTTGGAAATCAACTACACTGAACAAAATGGGTATCTCAAAATTTTGATTGGATATGTTTGGGGGCATGAGGGGCGGGAGTGGGGGGCCTAGTTTCCCTCCAATCACTTTTGACTACTAAAACGGGTACTAGACCTTTGAATTTCCAGTTGAATGAGCCTGTTTTGAAGTTTCTACGACAAAGCCTTCTATAAAAACCTTATATGCCCCAAGGGCATAACTTAAAGCCCGTGCCCTGAAGGTTGTGGGGGAGTGTCCTCCTGAAAAACATATTTTCCATTTGAAAATCGACTACGCTGAACAAAATGGCTATCTCAAAATTTCGATTGAATGTGTTTGGGGGAATGATAGGCGTGGAGGGGTTAGTTGCCCTCTAATTACTTTCGACTATTATAAAGGGCACTAGCCACTCCAGTTTCCAATCGAATGAGCCCTTTTCGAAGTTTCTACGACAACTCCTTCGAAAAGAAGTGCCCGGGTATGGATAAAAAAAAAACAAAAAAAACAAAACATTGTGCCCACATCGTTCTTTACTTAGGCAGCGCTAGCGCGCTGCCTATGATATATTACTTATTGGTTATAGTAGCCTATGATTTTGAATTCGTTGGTATCACGACTAGAGCTCACATCTGAAATTTCATACTTCTGAGATAATTACCGAAAAGTGTTTGCTAAAGTGCAATTCACACTGTGATTTTACTAATAGTGATATTTAGCTAGCCCTAATATCATATCAGCCAATAAGATTTTTCGAAAAACTCGATAAAAAATTCTGATTAGCTGAAATGGAGTATTAACAGGGAATTGTAGGTCAGAAAGATAAAATTATAATGAACATGAATTGACTTGCGAATCTCCCTTTGTGAACCTTCCATTTTATGTGATTAATCAAAAAAAACTTTCGAAAATAAGTTTTTCAAAGAAAAGTAAATGCCATTTTAAACTTAAGCTCAGCAGATTCAAATACCTGTTAAAATTCAAACTAAAAATAACCCAAAAATTAATATTGGAGAATAAATGAAACCAGAAGCAAACAGAAATTAAATAAACAATCATAGCAAAAACATACAATAAGTAATAATATAAATGAATAAATAGATCTTAAAGCGAGTAAAACTTAGATCGAATATAAAAATCAAGCTTAAAACGTAAAAAAATATTTTCCTATTTATGGATACATAAAACTTAGAACAAACAGAAATTAAATAAACAATCAATGCAAATAAACATACAATAGATAATAAAGTAAATCAATAAATAATTCTTAAAACGAGTGAAACTTAAATTGAATATGCAAAGCAAGCTTGAAACGAACAAAAATTACTACAAACAAGAGTATGGGTATCGCCTCTTTCTCTCACTGTAAAAGCCTAAAACCTACTGCATCATTGGCTCTTTACTGAAAATCAATTTTTTTACAAATACCTTCTTTTGTACTTAATATTAAAAACAAACATTAAAATTATGGTAAAATTTTGAACTGATGAGCTTTCAGTAAATACTATCATTATACATCAAATATTCAGTTTAATTTATTAGTTCTTTCTAAACTTGTTGAAGACAAATATAGTTTCCCTACAAACAAGAGTTTGGATACTGCCCCCTTCCTTAACTGTAAATAAGAACCAAAAGCCGACTGCGTCATTGGTGCTTTACTGAAAACAAATTATATTACAAATATTTTCTTTTCTAGTTCTTATGGTTTTGAAAATAAAAATAAATTTAGAGTGAAATAAATTCTTGAACTGATGGGTCTTTCAACAACTAATATCATTATATATCAAATACTGAAAACCAATTTTATTACAAATATCTTCTTTTGTACTTAATATTGAAAATAAACATTAAAATTATAGTAAAATTTTGAACTGATGAGCTTTCAGCAAATAATATCATTATACATCAAATATTCAGTTTAATTTATTAGTTCTTTCTAAACTTGTTGAAGACGAATATAGTTTCACTACACACAAGAGTTTGGATACTGCCCCCTTTCTTAACTGTAAATCAAACAGTTGGTGGTAACGAACTGTAAGTAAGGAGCGACCCGGCTCAATGGTAACCGAAACTCTAGAAAACGGTACTTTGATACAAATAGATACACCAAAAGAATCAGATTTTAATGCTGATTTCAAATTTTAGTCCTACCCATCAAAAGTTACGCGCCTGAGAAAATTTGGCTGATTTTCAAAAAAAGGGGGAAAAACCCCCTAAAATTATAGAACCTTAATGAAAATCACACCATCATATTTCGCGTATCAGAGAACCCTACTGTAGAGGTTTCAAGCTCCTATCTACAAAAATGTGGAATTTTGCATTTTTTGCCAGAAGAAAGATCACGGGTGCGTGTTTATTTGTTTTTTTTTTCCCTAGGGGTGATCGTATCGACCCGGTGGTCCTAGAATATCGTCGGAGGGCTCATTGGAATGGAAATTAAAAGTTCTAGTGCCTTTGTGAAGTGACCAAAAAAATGGAGGGCAACTAGGCCCCCTCCCATGCTCATTTTTTTCCCAAAGTCACCCGATCAAAACTTTGAGAGAGCCATTTTGTTCAGCATGTTCGAAAATATTATAAGTATGTCTTTTAGGATGACTTAATCCCCGAAGTTCCCGGGGGGAGGGCTGAAAGTTATGAACTTTACTCAATGTTAACATATAGTATTGGTTATTGGAAAGTATACAGACGTTTTCAGGGGAGATTTTTCCTGGTACTGGGGGGGGGGGGTTTGATGGGGGGTTATGTGGGAGGATCTTTCCGAGAAGGAAGTTTTAATGGTTGAAGGGACATAGCTATGACCGGGACGCCGAACTTCCCAACACTATTTAAAAAAAGATCAGAAATTAAATATAAAAAACAAGTTTTTCAACTGCAACAGCAGCAACATCAAGAATTTAAACGAACAGAAAGTATTACATATATGATTGGGTTCACCCCCTAGTCAATACCTCGCTCTTTAAGCCAAAGATTATTTAGTACTTTCATAAGAGCTATTTATTCTAATTAACGGCCTTTGTGATTAAGCGGTCATTTTTAAAGAATTGGAACAAAATTCCAACTTTCGCTTAAAGAGCGAGGTATTGACTAGGGGGCGAGCCACCTAATATACGTATTAAAGATATATGAATATAGAAGTTCGTTACGTAAGTCAATTCGTAAATTACGTATATTTATTGCTAATAAAAACGTTCGTAAATAAAATTAAACAAGTTTCGAGAAAGCCATTTAACCAAATAAAAGTAAATTAATATGCAAATTTTGTTTTAATTATTCATGTACGGTGAGCCAAGATCAAAACCTGCATTTTTTCAAAAATGTTCAAAAATTAAATAAAAAACACGTTTTTTTAACTGAAAGTGAGGAGCGATATTAAACTTAATACGAAAAGAAATTATTCCGTATATGAAAGGGGCTGTCCCCTCCTCAACGCCTCGCTCTTTACGATAAAGTTTGACTTTCTCACAATTCTATTTTTTTTAAACAATGAAAAACTTTAGCGTAAAGAGCGAGGCGTTGAGGAGGGGACAGCCTCTTTCATATATGGAATAATAAGAAACAAAAGCCGACTGCGTTATTGGTGCTTTATCGAAAACGAACTCAGTTTAATTTATTCAGTTTAATTTATTAGTTCTTTTCAAGATTAGTCAAGACAAATATAGTTTCACTACTTACAAAATATGGATACTGCCCCCTTCTTTAACTGTAAAAACCTCAAGCCTTCTGTGTCATTGGTGCTTCACTGAAAACGAATTACTCGTATATTACAAATATTTTCTTTTCCGGTTCCTACAGCATTGAAAATAAAAACAAAATTAGAGTGAAATAAATTCTTGAACTGATGGATCTTTCAACAACTAATATCATTATATATCAAATATTCAATTTGATTTGATGTTGTATATACTTTCAAGAATGTTCAACACGCGTATAGTTTTCAGTAAAGCGCCAATGACGCAGTAGGTTTTAGACTTTTATATTTAGAGAAGGAGGCGATACCCAAACTCTTGTTTGTAGTGTTTTTTGTTCGTTTCAAGCCTGATTTGCATATTCAATTTAAGTTTCACTCATTTAGGATTTATTTATTCATTTACATTAATATCTATTGTATGTTTGCTTGCATTGATTGTTTATTTAATTTCCGTTTGTTATACGTTTCATTTATGCTTCAATAGCAAAATATTTTTTTGACGGTTTAAGCTTGATTTTCATATTCATTCTAATTATTATTCGCTTCTAATTATTATCCCTTTCATAAGAACCATATATGCCCCAGGGCATAACTTACAACGCCTCCCGTCGGGCCCTGGGGGGCTGTGTCGACACCTGAGTTTTTGTTATCTGACTTTTGAACAATTTTTAACTTAATTTCCATCTCAAAATTTTTATTGGATACATTCGGGAAAAAAGGGGCGTGGGGAGGGGGCTAGTTGTCCCCCAATCTCTTTCGAATCTCAAAAACTGAACTAGAACTTTCAATTTCCAATCAAATTAGCCCTCCCTGAAGTTTTTACCTGCATCCCCTCCATAAGAACCATATATTCCCCCTAGTGCACAACTTACAACGCTTATCCTCGGTTCCGTGGGGGCTGTGTCGACCCCGGAGGTTTCTTTATATGGTCTTTGAACTATTTTAAAAAAATGGCTATCTCAAAGTTCCTATCAGATGGGTTTGAGAAAAACGGGCGTCTTGGTGGGGGGGGGTAGGTGCCCCCCAATCTCTTTTGACTCTTAAATAGTGAACTAGAACTTACAATTTCCAATCAAAGGAGCCATCTTTGAAGTTTATACGAGCATCCCTTCCATAAGAAACATATATGCCCCCAGGGCATAACTTACAATCCTTCCCCTGGGCCCTGGGGGGTTCTGTCGACACCGGAGTCTTTGTTATATGATCTTGGAACTTTTCTAAACAAATTAGCTATCCCAAAATTTTCATCGGCTGCATCTGGGAAAAAAGGGCGTGGGGGAGGGCTGGTTACCCTCCAATATCTTTTGATGCTTAAAAAGTGAACTAGAAAAAGTGAACTAGTTAACTAGAACAAATGAGCCCTCTCTGAGGCTTATACGAGCATCCCTTTCATAAGAACCATACACGCCCCCAGGACAACACTTACAACCCCTACTCCTTGGGCCCTGGGGGTTGTGTTGACACCGGAGTTTTTATTTTCTAATTTTTGAAGAATTTTTAAAAAACTGGCTATCTCAAAATTTTAGCAGATGGGTTTGGGGGAAAAAGGTCATGAGGGGGAGCTAGTTGCCCTTAAATCTCTTCACTCTTAAAAATTGAACTAAAACTTTCAATTTCCAATCAAATGAGCGCTCTATGAAGTTTATACGAGCATCCCTTTTATAAGAACCATACATGCCCCTAGGGCATAACTTAGAACTTCTTTTCCCGGGCCGTGGGGGGGGGGGTTATATTGACACCGGAGTTTTTCTTATCCGACATTTGAACTATTTTTTTTTAAACAAAATGTCTATCTCAAAATTTTCATTAGATTGGTTTGGAAAGAGAAGGCGTGAGAGGGGCTATTTGCCTTTGAAAATTGAACTCGAACTTTCAATTTCCAATCAAATGAGCCCTCTCTCAATTTTATACGAGTATTCTTTCATAAGAACCATAGATGCCCCACGGCTTAACTTACAACGCCTGCCGTCGGGTCCCGGGGGGTTGTGTCCACACCTGAGTTTTTGTTATCTGACTTCTGAGCAATTTTTAGCTTAATGTCTATATCAAAATTTTTATCTGATGCATTCGGGAAAAGATGGGCGTGGGAGCTAGTTGCCCTCCAAACTCTTTTGACTTCCAAAAACTGAACTAGAACTTTCAATTTCCAATCAAATTAGCCCTTTCTGAAGTTTTTACGAGCATCCCTTCCATAAGAACCATATGTTCCCCCCAGGGCATAACTTACAACGCTTGTCTTCGGGTCCTGGGGGGCTGCGTCGACCCCGGAGTTTTCGTTATATGGTCTTTGAACTATTTAAAAAAAAATGACTATCTCAAAGTTCTTATCACATGCGTTTTAGAAAAAAAGGGCGTTTAGGGGGGTGGGGAGTCAAAGTGCCCTCCAATCTTTTTTACTCTTAAAAAGTGAACTAGAAGTTTCAATTTCCAATCAAATGAGCCCTCTATGAAGTTTATACGAGCATCCCTTCCATAAGAATCATATATGCCCCCAGGGCATAACTTACAAGCCTGCCCCCGGGCCCTGGGGGGTTGTGTCGACACCGGAATTTTTGTTATATGAACTATTTTATACAAATTAGATATCTCAAAATTTGTATTGGATGCATCTGCGAAATAAGGGCTTTGGGGAGGGCTGGTTACCCTCCAATATCTTTTGATGCTCAAAAAGTGAACTACAACTTTCAATTTCCAATCAAATGAGCCCTCTCTGAAGTTTATACGAGCATTCCGTCCATAAGAAACATGTATACCCCCAAGGCATAACTTATAACCCTTGCCCTGAAGACCTTGAGGGATGGGGGATTGTCCTGTTCAAACGTATAATTTCCAGAAGTTTCAACTACGTTGAACAAAATGACTATCTAAAAACTTTTATTTGATGTGTTTGGGGAAATGATGGGCGTGGAAGGGGTGTTAGTTGCCTTCCAATCACTTTCGACTATTAAAAAGGGCACTAGCCATTTCAATTTCCAATCGAATGAGCCCTTTTTGAAGTTTCTACGACAACGCTTTCTATAAAATCCTTATATGGCCCCAGGGCATAACTTACAACCGTTACCTTTAGGGCTGTGGGGGGTTTATCATCCTCAAAGACATGATTTCCAGAATGTTCAACCACGTTGAACAAAATGGCTATCTCAAAATTTTGATTGGATGTTTTCGGGGAAAAGTTGGGCGTGAGAGGGGGGTTAATTGCCCTCCAAGCACTTTTTACAATTAGAAACGGCACTAGCCCTTTTAATTTCCAATCGAATGAACCCTTTTTGAAGTTTCTACGACAAAGCTTTCTATAAAAAATCCTAAAAGCTCCTAGGGCATAACTTACAACTCCTGCCCTGAGGGTTGTGGTGGAGTTTTCTCCTCAAAAACATAATTTATATCTGGAAATCAACTGCGTAGAACAAAATGGCTATGTTCAACCACGTTGATCAAAATGGCTATCTCAAAATTTTGATTGGATGTTTTTGGGGAAAAGTTGGGCGTGAGAGGGGGGTTAATTGCCCTCCAAGCACTTTTGACAATTGGAAAGGGCACTAGCCCTTTTAATTTCCAATCGAATGAACCCTTTTTGAAGTTTCTACGACAAAGCTTTCTATAAAAAAATCCTAAAAGCTCCTAGGGCATAACTTACAACTCCTGCCCTGAGGGTTGTGGTGGAGTTTTCTCCTCAAAAACATAATTTATATCTGGAAATCAACTGCGTAGAACAAAATGGCTATGTTCAACCACGTTGATCAAAATGGCTATCTCAAAATTTTGATTGGATGTTTTTGGGGAAAAGTTGGGCGTGAGAGGGGGGTTAATTGCCCTCCAAGCACTTTTGACAATTGGAAAGGGCACTAGCCCTTTTAATTTCCAATCGAATGAGCCCTTTTTAAAGTTTCTACGACATAGCTTTCTATAAAAATCCTAAAAGCTCCTAGGGCATAACTTACAACTCCTGCCCTGAGGGTTGTGGTGGAGTGTTCTCCTCAAAAACATAATTTCTATGTGGAAGTCAACTGTGTAGAACAAAATGGCTATCTCAAAATTTTTATTGGAAGTTTTTGGGTAAATGGTGGGCGTTGAAGGGGTGTTCGTTGCCTTCCAATCACTTTTGACCCCCAAAAAGGGCACTAGAACTCTCAATATCAAATCGAATGAGCCCTCTCTGAAGTTTTTACGATGACCCCTTTCATATAAAGTGCCACTGGGAAAAAATAATAAATAAATAAATAATAAAACATTGGAGCCGTATGGTCTTTACTATAGGCAGCGCTATAGTGTTGCTTCTGATGTAACCAAGTGTTACTGTTATTGTTTTTACTGTCATTGTAAAATCTTAATGGTGTTTTTATTCATCAGACAAAAACGTCAGTGCTTGCGTATGCCTTTTCAAAAAGTGCTATATCTCTTATGTGTAATCGTCTTCTCATTCTCAGAAAGACTTGGCAGGCCCCTACCAGAGAAATAGAAAGGTGGCTTATTTTTTCCTTGACCTATCCTAACAAACATTCTTTCTTTAAAATGTAGGAATATTGATAGGGCATTTTATGGTGATAAAGCAATTCTAACAGGTTCAAGTGCTCAAAAGACTTGACTTACTTTCGACTTAACGCTCTTGCTCAGCAGGGTCATCAGCATAGAGGGAACTAGTTGACAATACCATAATTCTTCTCCAGCTGGTCATATCCAGGGGTAGGGATGGGGTCTTGTTTGGCTTGGTATTGCAGCTGAGGAGGCAGTGGTTTATTGCATCTGGCCACCTGATACTTGGCCTCCCTCAAGGACGCTGCCACGTATTTTCTGACGGATTGAAATTCATGATAATCCTTTTAGTCGTGCTTTGTTTACCAGCTTGAAGGTCATCACGATCTCAGTGTTGCGGATCTTGTCACACCAAGTGAAGCCTCCAACACGACGCAGGTATCTAGTTTGAACGGCATCGACGTTTCTTAGTTGCGTCTTAGTTATATGCTATGTCTCGGAAGAGAATAGTATGATGATTGAGAATGTGGCATAGTAAATTCAAGGTTTGGCGACTATTGTGCGGTTAGAGGAAAACTGCTCTCGAGAAACACAAACTTGGCCTTATTTATCTGGCAGAGATTTCGGCGTCAAGAGTGCCATTTTAAGATATACTTGATCCGACATGTAAACTGCCTGACCACGTCAATGACTTCGTTGTTAATCTCAACCGTTAAGGATGATGTCAATGCTGTCTTAGCTATTGGCAGTATCCTTGTTTTCTTCCAGTTGATTTGCAGCCCAGCTCTAGAGACAGTGGAGTAGACCGTCTCAAGTACAGAATTAAGTCTGCCATACGTAGTAATATCTCCGTCAGAGGGCAGCTAAAAATATGAAAACCGACGATCTCTCGGTCTAAGGTATATGGCAAGTCCAATATAGAGACCCCTGTTATCTAAAAATTTATTAAATCTATTTAGATTCTGAATAAATGATAAAACCCGCATTAATGGAGACAAAGTGAATCCCTCTAAAATGCAGCTTCCTAGCACTAATGAAAAGAAACTGGGCAATACATTGTCAGTGGGCCGTGTACTAGGCAGTGGGCAATGTAAGGCTGCAAGAACCTTTGGCGTGTAATGCCAAGAAGTAGATTGTCACGGTCTAGTTCCACATGTGGACATGTAGCATTCACTAGTATACAAATGTCAAATTACAGCATACATGTATATGAGTGAATAGTCGATCAATGTCCCAATGATTTAGTCAATATACCAAATTAAAAAAACCTTAACAGCTTTTGATTAATTTTTCCTGAGGCTTTTTGTCGATTCAGTCCCAAACCCTTGGTTAAATAAATAATCCCCAAAAATAGACTTCATACTTGCAGCTTGTGATTTCGATTCAATTTTTTTGAGCTAAAAGGAAATTTTTTAAATTTTTGATCTAAAAGGAAATGATGAAGATTCGGAGAAATTTTTTTCACAATTAAACAAGAGGGGAAAACACTAGCCTGAATATTAAGGGGTTAATAACTTGCTCGCAACCAACACTGCTCGCAACAATCAAGGATCTCTTCTTATATAGCATAAATTATCGATCTGTAATACTTGCGTACGGTTATTTCGAGAATAAATTTGCATTTGTGATGTTTACTGTGAAGATTGGATTGAACACAGCTATTATGACCAATCAGCTGTTTCATCATTTAAGTATTCAACTTCTCTGACCGGTCAAAAATTCATCTTAATTCTTGCAAGCCATACATCAGAACTGTGTCAATGACACCTGTAACATCATCACGAGCTGATAACAAACCACTGTATATAAATAATATATCAGTACGATCACAGCTTAGTGATTTTTAGCTGCTACATCCACAGTGCGTACCAACATCTCCTGCCATTTAATTTGACATCAGCAGTCCAGTGTATATTACCCTGGAACGCGTAATTTCGCAGAAACTTTCTCAAAATACCTTTGAAACCAACTGGAGACTTCAAAACCTACTTGTAATTTCTAAAAACATCTAATAATAACATTTCACTAATAATTACCAATTTTTATTATGCATTGGAATAAATTAATTTAAAATTAGATTCTTTAAAACGTAGTGTTATAAAGGTGAGCTAAGTTCCGCGTTCAAGAGAAATCTGACTTGTCTACCCGTGAAAAAATCGAATGTCGCTTATGTTTATACTTGTTTAAATGTTCTCCGGAGCACTTGCATCTCTGTCCGGATTTGTATAATGGTTGAGATAGGGAATGATCATACTGTATTATATTAATATACAGTGGAACACATATTAAATACAAATTAAATACATTTCTTGTTTTGGATAAAGTAACTCGCAATGCCCAACAAAGTTACGTCAAATAAAAACTTTAACAGCCTAGAAAAAATCAATTCTTAATTTTAAGAAGATAGTTTATATAAATTAATTTTAATAATGAAAAAAAATTTAATAGCTTTTGCTTCTTGTACAAGCGTGTCTTCATCATTCCAATTAGAAAAGCTTCAGTCCTTGCACAGTCCATAAACGGTTAAGGCATTCATTAACAAATGTATTCGAGACAATACAGATATTGATTTTGAGGATTGCTTTGTTGTAACTGCTCACTTCGAAGACAGCGTACGAACTGACAATGAATTTTTCCAACATAAGGATTGTGAAAAAATTTTTAAGTACAGTGTTAAGCGTCATTCACCCAACCACCTTCAGTTTTCCTCTTCTGCGCCTAAATGTACTCGTTCTGCTAGTCCTGATGTTAGTATAAAAGGAGGTACCTTTGTCTTATAGCCACCACACTTAAGATCTTGTATCGCGAACATAAGACAATAACCAGTTTTCATCGTCTTTATACGAGACAATATTAGCTTCGACTCGGTGGGAAACTACATTGTAACTATATTTTAATTAAATAATTAGTTGCTATTTTGGTTAGGTTAGGTCAGTTTTCATAATTTTGTTGTAGTTTTCATAATTTTGTTGATAGAGTTACTCTATCAACAAAATGCCGTATCCAGGGGGGGCAGGTTACCCGGTTTGACCCCCCCCCCCCCGAAATTTTTGACCGACTCAAAAATAAGTCGAAAATTAGTAAAACTTAGGTAAAAATCAGTAAAATTAGTCGAAAACTGAGTCAAAAATTAGTAAACCCCCCCCCCCCCAAAAGTAAAAAATTAGTAAACCCCCCCTGAACAAAAATCCTGGATACGGACCTGATAGAGTATTATATTTTCATTATATTTTGAGTTATTTTATTAGCATTAACCAAACTTCACTTCTTGACAGAACTAGAGTGTGGTGGCTATAAGACATAAGTATCTAAGAGGAATACCATTAAATCTTGTACCAAGACCACGAATTGCAATGCTAACCATATACTAAATAACCATATGCTAAATATGCTAAAAAGAGTAAAATTTTCGGAAACCACAAATGGTGGCACATAAGTCACTTTACCATTTTAATTTTTTTCTGTAAATGAGTGTTCTTTATTCATTATGTTTTTATTGTAGATTTTAACGACTATAGTTTTATCTTGATTTACTTTATTAGTTTTGAAATAAAAATAACTCTATTGAAAGACAGTAGTTTCTTTTTAAAATTAAATAAAAAAAATAAGTTTTTTTAACTGAAAGTAAGGAGCGACATTAAAACTTAAAACGAACAGAAATTATTCCGTATATGAAAGGGGCTGTCCCCTCCTCAACGCCTCGCTCTTTACGCTACAGTTTTTTATTGTTTAAAATAAAAAAAGAGTTGTGAGAAAGAGTCAAACTTTAGCGTAAAGAGCAAGGCGTTGAGGAGGGGACAGCTCCTTTCATATATGGAATAATTGCTCTTCGTTTTGAGTTTTAATGTCGCTCCTTACTTTCAGTTAAAAAACTTGTTCTTTTTTATTTAATTTCTAAAAGTTTTTGAATAAATGCAAGTTTTGATTTTGGCTCACTGTACATGAATAATTAAAACAAAATTTTCATATTAATTTACTTTTATCTGGTTAAATGGCTTTCTCCAAACTTGATTACGAACGTTTTTATTAGTAATAAATATACGTAACTTACGAATTAACTTACGTAACGAACTTCTATATTCATATATTTTTAATACGTATATTAGGGTTTTCGACCGCTTAATCACAAAGGCCGTTAATTAGAATAAATAGCTCTTATGAAATAAAAAATCTCTGGCTTAAAGAGTGAGGTATTGACTAGGGGGTGAACCCAATCATATATATAATATTTTCTGTCCGTTTAAAGTTTTGATGTTGCTGCTGTTGCAGTTGAAAAACTTGTCTTTTTATATTTAATTTCTGATCTTTTTTTAAATAATGCTGGGAAGTCCGGCATCCCCTTCATAGCAATGTCCCTTCCCCCATGAAAACTTCCTTCATGAAAAGATCCTCCTACATAACCCCCGATCCCAGGCACGTACGAAGGAATTTGTTTCGGCGGGGTAATTTGTTTCGGGGGGGGGGCCAAATCCTTCAAACCCATTATTCTGTGAGAAAAATCAGAAAATTATGGGAAAATGAAAAAAATCGTGAGATTTCGGGGGCCCGGGCCTGGAGGCCCCCTCCCTGTGTACGTCCCTGCCTGAACCCCCCCCCCCCTCACTACCAGGAAAAATCTCCACTGAAAACGTCTGTACGGTATACTTCCCAATAACCAATACTATATGTTAACATTGGGTAAAGTTCATAACTTTCAGCCCTCCTCCCGGGAACTTCGGGGGATTAAGTCATGCTAAAAGATATACTTATAATATTTTCAAACTTGCTGAACAAAATGGATATCTCAAAATTTTGATCAGGTGACTTTGGGAAAACAATGAGCGTGGGAGGGGGCCTAGTTACCCTCCATCTTTTTTTGGTCACTTAAAAAGGGCACTAGAACTTTTAAATTCCATTCCAATGAGCCCTCCCACGATATTGTAGGACCATTAGGTCAATACGATCACCCCTGGGGAAAAAAATAAAAATAAACACGCACCCGTGATCTTTCTTCTGGCAAAAAATGGAAAATTCCACATTTTTGTAGATAGGAGCTTGAAACCTCTACAGTAGCGTTCTCTGATACGCTGAATATGATGGTGTGATTTTCATTAAGGTTGTATATTTTTTAGGGGGTCTTTCCCCCTTTTTTCGAAATCAGCCAAATTTTCTCAGGCGCGTAACTTTTGATAGGTAAAATTAAATTTGATGAAACATATATATTTGAAATCAGAATTAAAATCTGATTCTTTTTATGTATCTATTGGTATCAAAATGCCGTTTTTTAGAGTTTCGGTTACCATTGAGCCGGGTCGCTCCTTACTTACAGTTCGTTACCACGACCTGTTCGACAACGAAGTGACTTATGCACCAACCTGTAATATAAATCTGAATTGTGTGGCTTGCCTCTATCTCCTACAGTTATTGCTCTTAATGCGTCCGACACTTTTGCTGGTTCCCAAGATCTTTCTTTGTGTTAATATCCTTCCAGTTTAAAACATTGAAAACGCCATTTGAATAGCTCATCCTGTCGCCCCACAGCTACTCCATGTAATATAAGTGAAATCCTTGAGTATATTTTACCTCTCCATTTAAATGAAAGCATAAATTTGGATCTATTGGTTTTCAGTTTGGCAGTGGTTGTCACCCAGAGTTTAAGGATATACCAGTAGCGACGTTTTTTTCCAAACATGACACACATTTCATACCGCGCGTATAGACCCTGAGTCTATACATCAGAGGTTTTTCATAAGTTTATCGTGATATGTACATCGGAAACAAATGCCATTGCGCATGCGCGAAGGCGGGGTATGAATATTGTGTGGTTTTAGATCTGTGTCACATATTTTTAATGGAGAATATAGCCTTTGTCGCTACTGTCTTTATTGTGGTTGTCACCATAGACACGGAATTTGGCTTCTTTCATGAGAGATCTCTAGCCGAGGGATTTCTACATTTTGTGTTCATATCAATTACATTTTTTTTTTCTTTCCTTGAAAATGGTTTAAATCCTTCTATTATTCTTCGTCTTCGTTTTTGATACAAGAATAATTTCCTCTGTATGATAAAGTACCTCCTCCCTTTGTCTGTGTTCATCGTGCGTGAGGCAGGGACGGATTTTGTCACGTAGTATATTTAAAATGTGTATAAATCGTATTTTACTAGATGGAATTAGATAAAATTATTTTATTGAACTTACAAATATTTCTTATTTGATTTTTGCAGATGACCTTCTACTTCTCTGTAAAGTTAAGCAGGGTGCTGGTTTCAAAGCCACGGCTTTAACCTTGGCTAAGCCATAGCCTTAAAAGCTTCCCATCTTTTTCAAAGATCAGTCTTTCTCTTAATGTTGATAAGTTCCTGCTTTTCGTGTATAATAGTATAACTTTATGACACACCCCCCTTTGTATGTCTCGGTTTCTATATGCCCTCTGTTCCTTCTCTTCGCGGCTAAGCATTACTGTTGCAATTTCAATCTATAATATTTAAACTGTTGCTAAATGAAAATTCAATTCGGTTATTGTAACTAACAGCGCGAAATATGATAGACGTGGCCTGAGTAGGTCATTTTTAGACCTTGATGGCTCACTGGAGGGATAGATATGTGCGTTGAATGCACAAATTAACACTATTTAATAGCCCTTGCTTCCTATTTTAGTGGAAAAGTTAATTTCTGTTGCAATTTTGACTGCTAGGTTTAGTTCATGTTAATTGCTAATTTTAACTAATTGCTGTTGGGCGTAGACATTGAAGCACCAAAGCCAGTATCTCCAAGGTTTTTTCTTTACCAAATTGGTTTTTTCTCTGTTACTAAAAAATACCTGTTACCAAACAGGTTTTTTCTCTGACCGAATTCTGGAGTTAAACATCATATCATAATCTCAAAGCTTAAACCATTCTGAACCTCAATATTCAACGTCAAAGTCCAAATATCTAGGAAATAATTTTTCAAAATACAGAACCTCAGCAAATATGTGAAGCTTACCTGTTTCCAGCGTATAAGGAGTTCGAACATGATTTCACAGTTAGTCCCCTTCCAGATCTAATTGTCCTGTGTTGTCTATTTCTTTTTTACATATGAAGCGAATTCGGCTCTATTAGAGCTTGTGATAGCCTTTGGAAAATAAATATTATCTTATCTAAAAAAAAAAAAGATCTGCTAGATACAGAAAGTAACTGTGGGAATATAACACTATTTCAGAAAAAACACCCTAACAGAAATTCAGGACTTTAATCAGCAAATAATATAAATGTATGGGAAAACAAAGTATTTGAATGGCATAGCCCCTCAAATAGGTTTAACTGTAGCTTTGCTTTGAGTTCACCGAAAAATATAAAAAATTTACAAAGTAATCTCAGAAGTTTTTTTACATTTCTATAATTCTTGCTACATTTTAATTGCTATATGCTATATGCTAATTTTAAAAAGAGGTTAGAATTTTCAGGGCTATAAAGATAAATATAGAAGCTTTAAAATTAAGATTTACCCTTAGGTCAAAGTCGGTGAAGAGTCAAAATCCTGGCTCGGCCAGTGGAAAGAAACTACAACCTGAATCATCTCGGCCAGTTGAGATTCCAGGTAGGCCAAATGAATCCTTGCAAAATCCAGAAAAAATGACCGAGAACAGGAAAAGATTAACAAGCTCTGATAATTTTTCACGGTCTTTCAACGAAAGTAAGGACATATGTCTATGGCCAAAAGTCTATGGAAGAAAAGAAAAGCCTAAACTAAGTAAAGCATTGTCATTCAACCTTGCCGAAAATAAAGGTGAGCTTCTAAAATTTGTTCAAGTTGTGGGCCGTTCCAAGAGGGGACAAATCGTCCTATAAATTAAACAGTTTTAAATATAATTGTCACTCTTCGTGGGGATAGCTTCAGTTCCACATAGCATCAGTATATGGCAAGGAATTTCTGACGAACAGTTCAAATATGTTAGCAGCATTTTTTAATCGTGTCCCTTTTAATATATTTTATTTTAATAATTATATTACTTTAATTATATTAATTTTAGTATTAATTTGATAATTATATTATCAATTAGTTTATTAATATTTAATTTATTTATCAGTTTAATTTATTTAGCTGACATTTTGATATACTAACATTATATTATTATTTTTCTTTTTATTATATTTATTATTTTATTTGATATATGATACAGCACACTTCCTATGAACCTTCATATAAATACAAATAAGGGTAGAAGAGAGGGGGGGGGGGGGTAAAAATGAATTTCTCATGCAAACTCATTTAGGCTAAGCCTGAATAAGGGTGCTGTGGGGTGATGCATATCTTATTATCGAAAAAAAAATGTTTCTAAAATTAACTAATTAAGCTTCATTAACTAAACTGGTTTACTTCATGTATCACTCTCTCTTTACGCAATAGTTTCACTTTTTCTGCAATTCCTTAACAACGACTCCTGAAACCGAATTGAATCTGAATGAGAAGCATTTTTAAAGAACTTAAAGTGTTTAGCGTAAAACAAAGGATAGAAAAGGGGCCAGCCTTCTTATATACGAAATAGTTTCTGTTCGTTTTAAGTTTTAATGTTGCTCATTACTTTCAGCTGAGAAAACCTGTTTTTTTTTTATTCAGACTTACTATCAAACTTACGAAAATACTATCAAAGAAGTAATGAAACCCGATACAATCAAAACTTGAAATAAATGATCATATCAAACATAAAGTATCATCAGTATTGATTCAGACTTCGTTGTGTTAACATCAAAAATTTTTCGGATATAACCCTGCTCAAGCTGTGAAATTTCCCTGTGGACTTTCATTTTGGATTTATTTTCATAAGCGGATTATCGTTTTGCTGGCTATTTCAAATTCCCTTGGGACAGGAAATTTCCATTGCCAGTCTTCAGAGTATAAACTCATGTTTTTGGACTTATTATTTCACTAACAAGAACTTAATTAATACAGTGACCTTCAGCAGTTATAAAAGTTCACCATTAAGACCGGTATATCTCTTTTTTTACTGATGTGCTTCTTGATATACTGACTAACTAAACAAGAGATGTTTACTATCGGAAATCTTGCCTTAGCAAAGTTTATTAACTACCCCCTTTGGCCAGTTAGAATACTTGGAAGAAATTCCACTAGAAATGGACTGAGTTATCTAGTATTCTGCTACGGTACTCATGATAAGCAGACAGTTAGTGAAGATTGCTTAGTTTCTTATGCAGAGAATATTAATGAAACAAAGAAATCGAAAATTAAAAGGGTAGGACAAGAATTCACAGAAATAGCGACTTTCCCGAATATATACAAAGAGTTTGCAAGAACAGGGACGTCTGAAAATTCTTCTATTTCGTCTATTTCTGGACTTTTTCAACAGTTAGCTGCGACCCAGGAAGAAGTTACGATAACTAAGACTAAGCTAGTGGCAGATATAGAAAAACTTGTTGCAGAAAAAATAGCGCAAAACATTGGAACAGGGTCTTCTGGTGCTGTACAGATAAATAGTCAAATTATTACTGCAGAAATTTATGATGCTATAGTGCTAGATTTTAATCCGAGGTTTGAGCGCATTGAAAACTTACTTAAATGACTAAAGAGTCAAATTGAAGCACTAGAAAATCGTATTTTTACAATGGAGAACAAGCTTGATGATTTTGAACAGGAAGCTATGCAAGACTGTCTGATATTCTCAGGAATAAGACAGACACCTGGCTCAGATCTTGATATGACTGTCCTAAACCTTGTTAAGTCAACTATGGGAGTTTCGACTACTACTAGGGAACATTTTGTGTCGAGTCAGCGTTTCAGACTTAACTCTATGGAAGATTCTCGAAATTTAGCCCGTAGAAATCTAGATCCTTTAGCCCCAGTTTCAGTGAAGTTAGTATCAAAAGAACTTGCGTGCAAAGTGTGTAAAACTAACTCAAAATTAGCTGGATCCGGAGTTAATACTAGTGAATTTCTTACGAAACGTAGAAAGGCATTATTATAGAGTGTACAGGATAAGTTCGTTGTAAAAAATGTTTGTACAGGCAAAGGTCGCACTTATGCGAAACTATCCAGCCAAAGCGCAACGCGTCGGCTCTATAGCCTAGCTGATACTTACTGAATTTTTTTATAGTTGATTTGAGTGGATGTTATAAGGGTGATGGTTGATATTTCTCACTTGTGTTTTCTAGAGATTAATCCTTTAGAGTAGGAAATGTTCTTTGTGATGATTTACTTCTAGGAAGTATAAATGCTGATTTTTCCCCGCAAAGAGATAGTTGTTATGTGGATATGAGTTCTTCAGGATTAAAGGTGAATTTACGATTGTTTTGCCTGTGTTATTGGAATTGCCATCTAACTTCAACTTATTATGAAATTCTCCAATTAATTGATATTGTAAATAGTAGACTTTATGCAATTGGCCTTTGTGGAAATTTTTTAACTTCTGAGAATGTTCTGTCGTTATATAATTTTCCAGGATACAGGCTTATTGTAAGGAATAGGGCGAAACTAGGGGGTAGAGGTTTGATATTTTTGTTTAATGATTATTTTGTTGCTAAAATAAGGAGACTTATCAGTTTGGATAGAAGGTAAGGTAGAATCTTGTACTCTTGAGCTGGACTTTGGTGGAAAAAATATATTGATTACTGAGGCTTATAAGCCGCCGAGTACAGTTTGGGAGGAGTTTGAAAATGGTTTTAGTAGTTTAATGGATGCAGTAGAATTGAGTAATCTGGAGTGCATTTGCATGGGGGATTTTAATTTTGATCTTTTAAGTTTATACAATGATAATTTGGATTTTTTAAACCTTTTCTCTAGTTATGATTTTTATCCATTAGTTGGGATTCCGACTCGTGTTACAGGACAGTCAGCTACACTTATTGACAATATTTTCGTGCGATCCCGGGTATTACATAGCTGTTATGCTGACGTTATAGTAAGTGAGGTTTCCGATCACTTTCCTATAGTAGCAGTGACTTCATATCAATATGCGATAAAGCAGAATAGCACAAAGGTTAAAAGAAGGCAACTAAAAAAAGAGAGCCTACAGAAGTTTAGAGAGGAACTAAGTATCGTGTCATGGAAACCAGTTTATGAAGAATCTGAAAGTGCTTCTGCGGCATTCGATAAGTTCCTGGACATATTGCAGCCAATATTTGAGAGAACTTGCCCAGTAAAGAGCATAAAGGTGAGGAAAAAGAAACCCCGAAAACCTTGGGTAACTATGGAGCTACTTGACTTAATTAGAAGGAGAAATACATTGTATTTGAGTTACTTAAATAGCAACCATAGTCAAGATCTAACTGAATTTAAACAAATCCGTAATAAATTAACTCGGCTATGGCGTTCTTGCATCCGCTAATATTAGGTATAGAAATTTAAGGAAAATAACGCCAATAAGAACACGACTTGGAATGTTATAAATGAAGTCATAAATAAGAAGAAAGAGACCAAGATTCCTACTAGTCTGATCTCTAATGGTAAATTTGTTGATGGACATGAAGAGGTGGCTAATTTCTTTGGTGAATATTTTTCTAAGATTGGTGAATCAATAAGTGAGAATCCATACGATGAAAATAATGAAATTAATGAGACGTTTAGTGATGAAAGGGGAGTTGGATTGGAAATATCTGCAGATGAAACGAACGTTGAAGAATTAAAACAGATAATAGGATTGGTAAAATCAAGTTCTCCAGGGAATGATGGAATTAATCTGAAAGCGTTCAAGCATGTTATGGTATATTTGTTGCATTGTATTGTTTATTTGATTAACCTTTCTTTGAAGAAAGGTGAATTTCCTACTCGTCTGAAAGAGGCCAAAGTTATTCCGCTTCACAAAGGGGGTTCAAAACCTGATCCGTCTAATTGGAGGCCGATTTCAATATTGCCCCTATTTGCTAAGCTGTATGAAAAAGTGATGCATCGACCACTTTATAACCATCTGACTACTTACGGTTTTCTTAGTGATACCCAGTTTGGATTCAGGAAAAACCACTCTGCAATACATGCAGTCCAGCATCTAACAGATTTCATCAATGTTGCTCTCGAAAAAAGTGTACTGTTACTTTCAGTATTTATAGACTTTAGAAAGTCTTTTGACACGGTGGTTCATAAAATTCTATTAAATAGGCTAAGCCGTTTAGGGATCCAAGGGGTTATTCTGAAATGGTTTGAATCTTATCTTAATCAGCGTATTACTCGAGTCTCTATTAAAAATTTTATTTCAAACACTTGTATCATTGATTCTGGTGTGCTTCAAGCTTCATTGCTTGGCCCATTTCTTTTTCTAATTTACATTGAGACAGTGGATTTTTATACATCAAATACCCTTACAATATCTTTTGATTATGGGACGGTGTTTATAATTAAATCTACAAGTCTGAACAAATTAAATAGGGAGACAAATCAGGCCATCACTCAATTAATAAATTTTAAAAATTCTAGTTATTTGGTAGTGGAAATGGAGTTTCATGTGTTTTAGATAATAAAATTGTTTTTAACGGTGAATTTTTAAAGCATGTAAATAGTGTTAAATATTTGGGCTTTAGTCTTGATTTTAATTTAAGTTGGAATTCACATTGTGATCTTGTGGCAGTTAAGATTTCAAGAGGGTTGGGTGTGATAAGAAGACTGAAAAATCAACTACCGTCAATTGTTTTACTTTTACTTTATCATTCTATTGTTAGCCGTTATTTATCATATGGTTGCATGCTATGGACTAGTAGTTTTATTTCAAGTTTTAGAAAGGTCCAAATTTTACAGAATAAAATAGTTCGTATTTTAGGTAATTATATTCAGTTTGAAAATAACACGTTGAATTGCTTTACAAATTTGAAAATTTTAAATATTTATCAGTTACGGGATTGCCAGTTAGCAATTTTTATTTATCAATGTTTGAAAAAGTGTTCACCAGAGGTATTTTGAAATATTTTTAAAGCTAATTCTTCCGATTAGTGTTACGAAACTAGAAATGTAAATTACCTTGCATTGGAACTCTAGAATACTCATCGTGATGCGTTTCTGCCTCGTTGTGCGGGCCCGGGGGTGTGGAGTTCTCTCCCAGATGCTATTAGACAAGTTGATAATGTAAGCCAGCTCAAGAGTAGATTGAAGCGTTACCTTTTGGGTTATAATCTGAATGATTAGATTTTTGAATTTGATTAATGTTTGGTATGAAAATTGTTTGGACAGATAATGGTCGCATCTTCGCGAAATTACCCAGCCAAAGCGCACGGAGTCGGCTCTATAGCCTAGCTGATACTTATTGATTTTGTCATAGTTGATTTAGTTAGATGTATCTCTTTTTTTTTTTTTTTTTTTTTTTTTTTTTTTTTTTTGAGTGTATGTTTTAAGGATGATATGTGATATTTCTCACTTGCGATTTCTAGAGTGTAATCCTTTTAGACTAGGATATGTTCTTTATGTTGATTCGGTTCAAGTGCTGATTTTTCCCCGTAAAGAGATAGTTTTTATGTGGATGTAGAGCTTTATAATAATGGATTTGCAGCCATCGTAAACAAACCTTCGGGTTTTTGTAGATGGCCGCTGTAAATTTGTTTGTATTTTTTTATGTTAAATAAATTAATTTGAATTTGAAAAAAAAAAGATAACAGATACTGATATAGAAGAAAAAATAAACCCTAAAACGAGTAAAAATTAAAATGAATACCCAAGTCAAACTTGAAACGATCAGAAAATACTGCGAACACGAGTTTGGCTATTCACCCTCCTCCCCCTCTCCCATAGCCGTAAACCTTCTAAAGTCTAATATGTCATTTACTGAAAAAATAACATATTTAAAAATTTATTTTTATGATTATAACATTGACAAATAAATAAAATAATGTTAATTAAAATCTACAATTTTGAATTGCAGAGATTTCTATGAATTTATATCATTATATTTTAAACATTCAGTTTATTTTCATTAATCAATTCCATTCATATTGATTATTATAATTATTTTACTTTTTATTTTTTGTCGTTTTTTTTTAGAAAATTAAAGCACACTGTTCAAAATACATCTAGTGTTGAACAGAAGCAAAAAAAAAAGTTTTTTTGGATAGGATGGTTCGTATGCGAATTGATAGGAACTGTCACTTTGGATGGTTTCAAAATATTTAACAAAAGTTCAATAGAATAATATTTTCAATAAAAATAAAAAAAAACATTTGTACCCAGTGACTAACCTATTAAATGCTTCTTGATATATTCTTGCGTTTTTCATTGAAACTAACGAACCTCGCTACCTTCTTCTTAAAGCTATCAATTCAAGAAGAATGATTCATGAATTAGGTATACAAAATCAGTATATTTTAACAATAATTTGTTCTTTTTTTTTCCTGTCAAGCAGTTTAAATCTAACTAATATTTTGAATAGATTCCTTGCGTGTTCGAATATAAGAACTAACGTTGATTGCTTAAATGTTTGCTGTTTATCGAGTCCTTCATAGAGAAAAAAGAATACTAAAAATAAGAATTAGAATAATTTCAAAAGAATATTTGGTTTAAAAGTACATAACCAAAACCTTAAGGTACTTCTGAAGAATCTCCGTGGAACAAAGAGGGGGGGGGGGCTCAGATGCAGAAAAGTCTAGCATCAAAAATGATATAGGCATAAATTACTAGTCTGAAAATCTTCCTTCAAATAAATTTTTCGAATTATAAATAATTGAGTATACTAGAATATGTTAAACTGAAACTGTATGTTAAATGTACTATAATATCTCTTTACCTTATTCCTTTTGAAAGGAAATCTGGAGATTCGAAATGTATCTTATGACGGTTTAGATAGTGAAGAATTTAAGAGGCAGCCTATTTGTAAGGGTGGATACTTTATTGGTCCTTTGAAAAAGAAAATATCAATAGAGCGTAAAGGCGTTGGATGGTCCTCAATCATGATTGTGTGTGGAGAAACCGCCGCGGATCTTTTTTTTTCTTTTTTTCTTTTCCTCTTTTCTTTTTTTTCATTTTTATTAAATAAAAATCTGTTTCTCTTTATAGCCCTTTATGACAAATTACAAAACATATATTTTTAAATAATTCATCGAACTGTTATTTTTAAACTGTCAAAATGCATCTAAAAATTAAGATTTTAAAAATCACAAGGATTCTTGCTATGTCCGGATTGTATGTATGTGTGACTTTGTTTTCCCTAGATATTCAAAGGTGTCCATGAAGCTGAAACTCCAGCCATCATTCTGAGTCTATCTTCAAAAAAGAAAAAAGATAACTGTTGCTAGACTTTCTCCAGGACATTTCCAAAGGAAAGCATTAAGCGAAGCTACATTTTAAACTTTAGTTTTATCGACATTTTATGCTGTAAAACCTTTCTAAAAGTCAACCTACCAATATCCAAGGCTGTATCCAAGGGATGGATTAGGGGGTATGTTCCAACCCCCGAAATTTTTGTCCGGCTCGCAAAAACGTAAAAAAAATTTATAAGAAAACTCCTGACGCATTTTCTAAAGTTTTTTTGTCCCCCCCCCCAAAAAAAAATCCTGGATACGGCCTCGCCAATATACATAAATATCTATATCATACGAAATATTAATCTGTGAGAAACAATTAGCTAATGGTTAAGAATGTTTAGTAACAACTGGCGAAGATAAAGCACTAAGAAAAAGAACCAATTAGCATTACCAAATTTATTTTACTTGTTTTTTAAACCTTTGGTTTTATTATTTGACGTATTTTGTTATATCTTAATGTGATGACGTTAAAATAGTGCTTGCTACTAAGGATTTTTGTTTGTGCTGTTTTTGTAGCTCCTTGCTTCATTCAACTCAATTTTGTTCAATATTGGCATATTCATACTCATATTCCATGACATACCCATGTTAGCTCAAAGCTATTATAGTGAATTAAATAAAATTGAAAAACAAGTTTTTTCAACTGAAATTAAGGAGCAACATTAAAACTTAAAACAAATAGAAATTATTCCAAAGATTAGGGGGGTTGCCCCTCCTCAATACCTTCACGCTAAAGTTTTTTTAGTACTTAAAACAAACTTCTTCTTCTAATTAAATGACCCTTGTTTTCCAGGAATCGTTCTTAAAGAATTGGGACAACAGTCAAACTTTAGCACAAAGAGCGAGATATCTAGAAGGGGGAATTCCCCCTCATAATGAAATAACTTCTGTTCTTTTTAAGTTATAATTTTGCTCCTCATTTTCAGTTGAAAAAAGGTGTTTTCTTTTCCCTAATTTTATGTCGTTTTTCAAATAATGCCAGGAAACCCGACTCCCCCTCCAGGGAAAATCCCCTCCACGAAAATTTGTCATTGATAGTTCCTCTTGCGTAAAATCTCCCTCACCGGAAAATTCCCTTCCTTCCTGAAAATTTATTGTGGACTATTCTGCCTGGAAAAACTTCCTTAGCCTACTTCCATTCGAAAAAAGACTTGTTTCTGATCGTTTTCTAATTATGCTGGGAATCCCCTTTTGTGGGAAATTTGTATTAGAAACACCCTCCCCCCGATGGAGCATTTTTCACCTAATATTCTTCCATGGAGAATATCTCCCATGGAAAATACCCCATGGGTAATTTCTCCCACGAAAAATCCCCCAATGGAACAAATCTCCCAGACAATTCCAACCGCTTTGAGAGTATTCCCCGGAACATCTCAATATTTAAAATTGAGTCACCGAAGAGAAAGTAAGACAAATAAAAAGATACTGTACCTGGAAAAGCCCATGTAAAATTTCCCCTTGAAGGTTTATCCTCGAAAACTTCCCTCCCGACGGAAAGTTCTCTTTGGTGAAACCCTCCCCCGCAAAAAATTCTTCTTTCCCCAAAAATGTCTGTATACTTCATAATAACAAATACTATACATAAATAAATGTCAAATTTCAGAACCTGCAGCCTTTTCCCCAAAAGATGAGAGTGTCATGTCATCCCCATAGGCATGTTCGCATCAAAAATTTCAGTTATCGGATCAAAATTTCGGTTAAAATTTTGATCAAAACTTTGATCCAATGACTTTAGGGAAAAAGAAGCATGGGGGGGGGGGGGAGGTTTTTTACCTTCCAATATTTTTTGGTCAGTTTAAAAGGGTACTAGAAGTTTTAATTTTGGTTTGAACGACCCCTGTTTTGGTCTTCTAGGATCATTTGTTCGATACGATCACTCGTGCGAAACAAAAACACGAAAAATAAATATGCATCTGTGATCTTTCTTCTGGCAAAAAAAAATACAAAATTCCACATTTTCGCAAATGGGTGCTTGAAATCTCTACAGTAAAGTTCTCTGACACACTGAATATGAGAGTGCGATTTTCATTGAGGTTTTTTGAATTTTTTGGGGTGTTCCCCATTTTTTTTGAAAATCGGGCAAATCTTCTCAGACCGCTCGATGGGTTGCATTAAATTTGTAGAATTTTATATATTTGGAATCAGAATAAAAATTCAATATCTTGTGTCTTTTATTATCAAAATTCCGTTTTTAAAATTTGTTTCCTATTGGGCCGAGTCGCTCCTTACTTACAGTTCGTTACTACTAACTGCTTAATAAACAGATTCTATTTTTTCTAAGTAATAATTATTGGATGTACTGTAAACAGTGCTTGAATACAAGCAATTCTGAAACCAAATTGAACCATGACTTCTAAAGAGAGATTGATAGCATAGTATATAAAGTACAGACTAAGATACTGAACTTATTTACTTGTTTTGCGCGAGGCGCTTGCTGCTGCTCAGTATTATGGTCCTGAGGTCCTTAGATATGAGGTCCTGAGGCATGATTCTTTGACTCTATGACTCCTAAAGTAGCCTCTATGAATCCTTTCTGAGAGTTGAATTTGTTAAAACGGTGAGACGTTATTTTTCCTTTTGATTTTTAATAAATAAGTTTAAGATAATTGATTAATTAATGTTTTGGTAAATTGATTCTAAACTGCCTAAGAACTAACACATTTAATGTTTTTCTAGCATTGTCATCAGTGAAACGACGTAGCGACTCGATGAGAAGACAATTAAGTGACGACCCACCAAGCTACGTTGTTGATGCAGAACCTTCCCGTGGAATTCTTAAACGAAACGTAGCTTCCGATCGAAAAAGCAAAGAGCTTTCAAATGTCATCAATTGTCCGATTTGTATAAACCAATACAATCAACCGAAGATGTTACCTTGTCAACACACGTTCTGTTTAAGCTGCTTGATAAATTTTTGCTCAGTAGATGTTGACATTATTATATGCCCAGTCTGCCGAGAGAGATCAGTACTTCCCGAAGAGGGATTTTCTAAACTGCCAAATAATCTTGCCATTCAGTCTGTATTGGATGTTTTGACAAATGGAGAAAGCATCTCAAAGGAGACGAAAAAGCAGGAGAAAAGTGTTTCCTTTCCAAGAACTTGCAAGAGATGCAACAAAAATAATCTTATTTCTAACGAAATGGAAGACAATCAGGTAATGTTTCACCAAAGATAATTAGAGATTACTGTCCTATTCTCCCGTTTTAAACAATCATCCATGGGTTTATTTTTGATGGAGTTTTGCTAGCCATCATATTTTTTCATATTTCAGGTGAAAAAATAGCTCCACCTTTAAATAACCAGGCTAAATTATGGTTTGGCTTTAATAAAGCTGAGCCATGAAAATAAACAAAGAAAAAAAAAAAATCACAGAGAGACAAATATCTCCACCTTTTAAAACCTGATTGGGACTTGTGTGAGAAATAACAAGCTGAAAGTTTTGTAGTTGATGCATTGTTTCCAAGTAAACTCTCTGATTCTTTGTGGTTTTGCTATAAAATTAAATACAAAAAACAAGTTTTTTTTAACTGAAAGTAAGGAACGACGTTAAAACTTAAAACAAACAGAAATTATTCCGTATATGAAGGGGGCTGTCCCCTCCTCAACGCCTCGCTCTTTACGCTAAAGTTTTTTTATTGTTTAAAAAAATAGAGTTGTGAGAAAGTCAAACTTTAGCGTAAAGAGCGAGGCGTTGAGGAGGAGACAGCCCCCTGTTTGATACTCCATGCCTTGATAAAACAGGTCTCTATACTAACTGTATTTAGACCCCGGCGCCACACCGATGAGGAAAGACCGGCGGCGGCGGGGCCAAAAACAGTACGCCGCGCCGCACCGTCGGTAAGATGTCGGCGGCGCGCCGCCGGCGTGATCAATGTTGACCGCAAACATTAATGTTTTCATCAGTCTTTCTCAAATCACATCTTAAATTTACAACAGATTCCAGCCTATTCATGAGTTCAAAAATTCACAAATCGCTGGCTGGAAACTGGTCTTCTTCGTTATTGATCAAGAGAAGTAGAAAGGTGGTAGAAACGAAATAGATGTGGCAGTTTCAGAGCCCTTGAATAGTACGAGTAGTTGAAGTACTTATTGGTAATGTTTTCTTAACATAAAGAATTATCAAAACTAGTAGTTTTTTTTCATCGAGCATTACTGCATACAAAACATCAAATACCATATCACAAAATTTGTCAGTTATCTGGGTAAAAACTTTGAACTTAGAAGCTTAGTTTTTTCATAATGCCCTTTGCCTATATCTGTTTTGTCACCTTTAAAACAGTTGAAATGGGCGACTTTGATATTGATTGTTTTTTTTTTTTTGCTCGTTTGGATTCTTAAAAATACTTTTTGTATTAAAAACTGGTTTTTAATTAAAATTTTAAAAAAATGCATTTTAAAGTTTTTTGGCTTCTTTATAGAATATATGTCATGTAGGCTAAGGCTCTTTTGGATATTATTCGTTTTTTTTTCTTTTGGGGGTTCATTCCAAATTATAAATTGTTAGATACCTAATATCAGTCAAATTATAAACTGCATCTAAAAGGAGTAAATTTATCAAATTGAAAAATACATGATGAACACTTCACATGAGAACTTTCAATTACAATGAAACCAAAAAACACTTAATGGTTTATTCGGTATGAAGAAAAATTAAATGCCAGTTATTTTCTGGCAAAAAATCAAAAACTCCTCCGTTTTAAATATAATTAAATAAAATAATATGCAGACTGAAGTAGCTCCGGGATAGTGTTGAGATTTTCATCCTAGTTCGTCACTTTTAATCCAAGCAAAATGTTAGGACACTTAGTATCAGTTATTGAGTTTAAGCTTTAAGATAAGATAAGATTTATTCTTCATTAGATACACATACAATATTACATGTTATTATTCCCCCAAAGGCTCATTGACCTGTACAAAGGGGAAAACATATGAATTGCTTGCTCAGAGATGAAAAACAAAAGAAAATTTAAAATGATCACTTAATCAAATACGAAGGAGAAGAAAAGAAAATATAGATAAAATGAAAACTATAGAAAAATAGAATAAATAAACTAAATTAGCTCGCAAAGGCGACTCTCATGGCTTGAAATATTCATAAAACCAGGCTTTACTTGGAGTCCATTCAAGTCACCAGAGGAACCAAAAAGAAATCTTTACTTAAATCAATTACAAAATAAAAACCTGTCAAAGGATTACAAACACATAAATAACTAATAGCACAGCAGGTATTATTGGAAGGAACCATTAACACTGAAGGAGAAACAAAAATGAAAAAAATAAACAAATAGAAATAAATTAAAAAAATGAAAATTAATGACCTGAGGAAGTCATATAAAAGTTAATAGAAATGCTAACAGCTAAAAACGACACAACCTAAGCAATAAAAGAGCGAAAAAATACCAAAACGTGAGCACTAGAATAAACAGAAACAAGCAATGTTTTTAAAACTATCAATACAAAAAAGATTAAAAAATCCAGAGAAGAAAAAATGAACTAAAAACTAGCAAATTAGTAGAGAATGATTTCCAAATGCTCACAAAAATTACCAAATTTAAGAAAGTCGCAACAATAAGTCACATGTGGTCAAAATACTCAAAGACTCCTCTTAGATTCCCACCCAGGCTCAAAGCTTCTGCTATGGTCATTTCTACGGAAATCTCCAAAGTGTTTCTTTTTAAAATAGCTTCCAAGCTTAATTAGGGGTATTTAGCCTTTTTTACTTTCCTTTAAAGCTTTGAAAAAAGTGTTATAATATTCCAAATGTTATATTTGTTATATTTGTGCATATTTTTTGTAATCATTTGTGGGGTGATCGAATTTTTTAAACCACTGTAGATACGTAAGAGCGTTGCAACATCAAGTACCCTGATGTTATAAGACTCCCCAAGACTATTTCTTGGAACTCCAACATGGAAAGATTTTATAGAGACCTGGCTTTAAGATGTAATTTGGACCCCGAGGCAAGGGCGCCGTTATCAGTCGAGCGTACAGGTACGTGAGGATGCCAATATTACTCTTGTCCCCCCAATTTCTTATAGTGTGAATCTGTCTGGTACTTATGAATGAATGTTTTCAAATTAGACCCGTTCCATAAAAAAACAACAAAAAAAACGGGTTGGACACATATGTCCCTTTCCCTTTGGACGATAAAACCATGCAAGTGCTGTATCAAGTATAGCTCACGAAAATCTTGATAATTTTTGTCAACTATTCAACTTTTTGGCATCCATGCTTTCAATGAAAAAATCAAGGTACTATCACTTAAATATAATAGCTCCCTATGCCCCCCCCCCCCTATGGATACGATCTTGATAGTATACCGTCTATGCTTTGAATAAAAAAAATAATTAACTTATTGGAACCTCTGCTTTCAAAAAAAAATCGAGGTATTATCATTTAAATATGATAGCTCACTACCCCCCCCCCCCTCCTCTGGATACCACCTTGATAAAATGCCGTCTCTGCTTTAAATTAAAAAAAAAAACTTTTTGGGATCTCTGCTTTCAATAAAAAAAAATGTCGAGATATTATCATTTAAATATAATACCCCCCTAGCCCCCCCTCCCTCTGGATACCACCTTGATAGGATACCGTCTCAGCTTTCATTAGAAAAATAAGTTACTTAATAATTAACTAGGTCACTATATGGTTCAAACAAACACGCAAAATAACGTTAAACAGCTTAGTTGTCCTTGAAAAAAATTGAGGGTGTGAGTAAAGGGGTACAAAGACAACAACAAAGATGTCGAAATTATTCAGATATACCTCAAATTATAGGAAAACTGAGTCATAGATTTACCGTGAGATTCAATAAGATCCAAAGAATCTAATTAAAAGGGAGCCCACACAAAAGCCAAATTAGGCCAGTAGCCTATGAGAAATCGCCAAATACCCAAGACAATGAATAAGTCTTAATGGGGGGGGACCTTGGTCTATCAAAATATTTCAATGGTTTCCCAGGGAATTTGATATCATTTTCTTCTGTCTCCACTTTAAATGAAAAAATAATTATCCTTTTGGCATCCCTGCTTTCAATAAAAAAAATAAGGTATTATCACTTAAAAAAGATAGGCCCCTATCCCCCCCCCTATAGGCAATAATTTACAATTTATTTATGAGTCATATTGTTGGGGTAGTTTCCGAACAATTGAGTATTAAACAAATCTTTAAAAAAAAAATCTTATCTAAAACAGCCAAAATAAAATCTGCAAACTTGCATTTCAGCTGTAGAAACAATCTGTCGGCTGTCAATTTCAAAATCCAACTGAAGGCTGAAGCTGTATAGTAGTTAATTCGTTCTATAATTCTATTCAACTTGAAAATAAAATTATTGACTACGACCGATTTTAGAAATAGCGATTGGGAAACTACGTTCCAAATTATTTAAACTCATTTCACAAAGACGATACTGTTTTTTGTCAACATATGAAGAACTGTGTATATTGCTATATTTGCAATTGCACATTGCATCTGTCTGATTTTTATGCAAAGTAACAAAAGAGACGAAATTTAATGAACAAGACAGCAGTGAAGAATTATGGTATGCAAAGTAATATTTAGCAGAGAAAAGCACTGGTGATAAATTGTTAGGGGTGGCACCGTGATTGCGTGATTTTCGGGGATTCGGGGAACCAAATTTGTTTTTGGGTTGAAGCACTGATTTATGAGGAAATACTCGGAAATTCTGGGATAGTGCAAGCCCTGCCTGATTTCTAATCAGGAAAATCGAAATACTAAACCACACGAGAAGCAAAAGCTCCAACTTTGCGGTTGACGCAATAAAGAATTGCCGCAAAATTAATTTAAAGTCGACCGAACGCCACCATATCTGTCGGTGGCAGCGCGCCTTTGGCACGCCGGCGGCGTTACGACACTTCGACGGCGTACGACTGGGCCTCTCGTCGGCGGCGTTCGGTCGATCCGCCGTCGCGGCGCCGGGGTCTAATTGTATTATCGCTGAGGCTTAGCTCTCTGACAACTTTTGCAATAAATTTGCAATCAGAGTTGACTGGTGTTTACAGTACATTTTTAGTTCAATGGAGCTTTGAAAATTAATAAAACAAGTTTGCCAATTATTAAAAAAAAAACTACTCTTGCTAGTGCAATCCAAACCTTTAAAAACGGTCAAAAAGTATACATGAATAAAATTCGGTTTTGTTTTTTATTCTAAACACCTAAAATTGGTTAATTAATTTTGTAAAATTAGCTTATTTTTAACCAGTAATCTTGTTGTCACAGTTGATTAATTAAAAAGAGTTTTGAAAATCAATTAAATAAATTTTTGGATTATAAAAAAAAACTACTCTTGCTAACAAACCTTTAAAAAAGAATTTCTTTTAACAAAATAACATGACAATAATTTGCTTTTATTTTTGATACCAAATCTGAATTTAGTTAATTAAGATTGTGTAACCAGCATATTTGCTTGTCATCAATCTTTTCGCCAACGACATAACTTCGGGGTAAGCTAGGCTCAAAAACTAAAAATTTTCTCTCAATGAGAAACTGCTTCGAGATTCGATTAAAAAACTGCTACTTTCACAAGAAGTTCAACAACGATCGTATCTGACTGTTTCACAAACGCAGCCGCCGTCACCGAAAGGCATTTTCGATGTCAACATGTATTCATCTTAATATAGGGCTCCCATCAGCGTTGCAAGCGCAGAACAATTGCATCGTTTTTGGTACAATTTAGAGGTCCTGGTACAATGCGATACATTTTAAAGTTTTTGGTACAATCTTAATTTTCCGGCACATTTTGGTTTGATTCGCTTTGTATATATATAGCACAATTTCCATATGTGACTTTTCTTGAATATAATTTAACAGAAAACAAGTAACATCAATCGCATCAAGCAATGAGAAAATATACAAGGAATGAAAGATTCAGGCAGCATTGGCTTATTATATCGTTATAGAAGGGTCTATTGTAAATTGATTTTCCCATAGAAATGGTGTAAATTAGTATTTAATGGTGTAAATCAATATTATAACTATATTTTATAGTTCTTTTCAGAATTTTATAGTTTTTCCTTCTGAAAAGGCTTGCCCTTTAATTGGTGTCCTTTCTTCCAGTCCAGCATAAGCTCCGCATAGGATTAAAGCCTATTACTGTTAGTTAAACTTTTGCCGCTAAATGCATTTTGCCTCTCATGAACTGCCGAAAATTCTAAAGACCTGTTTCCCTGACTTTGCTCACAGGCAGCGCACTAGCGCTGCCTATGTAAAGAACGATGTGGACACAATGTGTTTTTTTTTTCCATAACCGGGTACTTCTTATCGGAGGATTTGTCGTAGAAACTTCGAGAAGAGCTCATTCGATTAAAAATTGGACTGGCTAGTGCCTTTTTTAATAGTCAAAAGTGATTGGAGGGCAACTTGCCCCCCCCCCCGCCCATCATTCCCCCAAGTGTAGTTGATTTCCAGATAGAAAATATGTTTTGAGGAGGACACTCCCCCACAACCCTCAGGGCAAAGGTTTTAAGTTATGCCCTGGGGGCATATAAGGTTTTTATAGAAGGCGTTGTCGTAGAAACTTTAAAATGGGCTCATTCGATTGGAAATTCAAAGGGCTAGTGCCTTTTTTAATAGTCGAAAATGATTGGAATACAACTAGCCCCCTTCCACGCCCATCATTCCCCCAAACACATCCAATCAAAATTTTGAGATAGCCAGTTTGTTTAGCTTAGTTGATTTCCAGATAGAAAATATGTTTTTGAGGAGGACACTCCCACCACAACCCTTAGGGCAAGGGTTATAAGTTATGCCCCGAGGGCATATAAGGTTTTTTATAGAAAGCGCTGTTGTAGAAACTTCAAAAAATGCTCATTCGATTGGAAATTCAAAGGGATAGTAACCTTTTTAATGGTAGAAAGTGATTGGAGGGCAACTAGCCCCCCCCCCCACGCCAATTATTTCCCCAAATACATCCAATCAAAATTTTTAGATAGCAATTTTGTTCAGCGTAGCTGATTTCCAGATAGAAAATATGTTTTTGAGGAGGACAGTCCCCGCCAGCCCTCAGGGCAAGGGTTTTAAGTTATGCCCTGGGGGCATATAAGGTTTTTATAGAAGGCGTTGTCGTAGAAACTTCAGAAAATGCTCATTCTATTGAAAATTCAAAGGGCCAGTGCCCTTTTTAATAGTAAAAAGGGATTGGAGGGCAACTAGCCCCCCCCCCACAGCCATCATTCCCCCAAACACATCCAATAAAACTTTTGAGACAGCCATTTTGTTCAACGTAGTTGATTTCCAGATAGAAAATATGTTATTTAGGAGGACACTCCCCTACAACCCTCAGGGCAAGGATTATAAGTTATGCCCTGGGGGCATATACGGTTTTTATTGAAATATTTTTCGTAAAAACTTGAAAAAGGGCTCATTCAATTTGAAATTCAAAGGCCTGGTACCCGTTTTAATAGTCGCAAGTGATTGGAGAGCAACAAACCCTCCTCTCACGCCCATCTTTTCCCCAAACACATCCATTTAAATTTTTTGGATAGCCATTTTATTCAACGTAGTTGAAAGTTTTGGAAATTAGGTCTTTAAGTATGACAATTCCTCCCCCCACAGCGCTCAAGGCAAGGGTTGTAAGTTATGCTCTGGGTGCACATAAAGATTTATTGAAAGCGTTGTCGTAGAAACTTCAAAAGGGCTCATTCAACTGGAAATTGAAAGGGCTAGTGCCTTTTTTAATAGTTGAAAGTGATTGGAGAGCGACTATTGCCCATCTCACGCCCACCATTTTCCCAAACACATCCAATCAAAATTTTGATATATCCATTTTGTTCAACGTAGTTGAAAGTTCTGGAAATTAGGTCTTTTAGGATGATAACCCCCTTAGAGCCCTCAGTGCAATGGTTGTAAGTTATGCTCTTAGGCATATAGAGTTTTTTTTGAAAGCGCTGTCGTAGAAACTTCAAAAGAGCTCATTAAGTTGTAAATTGAAAGGGCTAGTGCTTTTTTTAATAGTTGAAAATGATTGCAGAGCGACTAATGCCCCTCTCACGACCACCATTTTCCAAAACACATCTAATCAACATTTTCATATATCCATTTTGTTCAACGTAGTTGAATGTTCTAGAAATAAGGTCATTTAGGATGATAACCCCCTCAGAGCCCTCTCAAGTGCAAGGGATGCAGGTTATTCCATGGGGGCATATAAGGTTTATATAGAAAGTTGTTGCAAAAATCATAGTAAAGAACGGGGACACTCGAGAACGAGACAAGAAACGGACTAAGTAAAGAGGAGGACACTCCCCCACAATCCCTAGGACAAGGGTTTTAAGTTATGCCCTGGGGGCATATAAGAGCAATGTTGGCACAATATATTGTTTATCAATTTTTTCCTTTAGGGCAGGGCACTTCGTATCGAACAAGTTGTCGTAGAAACTTCGAAAAGCGCTCGTTACATTGGAAATTGAAGTGGCTTGTGTCCTTTTTAATAGTCGAAAGTGGTTGGAAGTTGACTAACACCCCTTCCACGCCCAATATTTCCCGAAACACATCCAATCAAAATTTTGAGATAGCCATTTTATTCAGCGTAGTTGATTTCCAGATAGAAGTTATGTTTGAGGACTGTCCCCCTTAGGGAAAGCCCTTAGGGCAAGCCCTTCGGAAAAGGGTTGTAAATCATGCCCTGGGGGCATATAAGGTGTTTTTTATAGAAGGTGTTGTCGTAGAAACTTTAAAAAAGGCTGATTCGATTGTAAATTCAAAGGGCTAGTGCCCTTTTAAATAGTCGAAAGTGATTAGAGGGCAACTAACCCGCCTCTCACGCCCACCTTTTCCCCAAAGGCATCTAATCAAAACTTTGAGATAGCCATTTTTTTCTAAGTAGTCTTAAGTTCTTAAAATCAGGTCTTTAAGGATGACAACCCTCCGCCCACAGCCCTCAGAGAACGGATTGTAAATAATGCCCAGGAGGTATACACGACTTTAATAGAAAGCGGTGTCGTAGAAAAGTCAAAAAAGGATCATTCGATTGGAAATTGAAATGACTAGTGCCCTTTTTAATAGTCGAAAGTGATTGGAAAGCAGCTAACACCCCTTCCACGCCCACCATTTCCCCAAACACATCCAATAAAGATTTTGAGATAGCCATTTTGTTCCACGCAGTTCAAAGTTCAGGAAATTATACCTTTGAGCAGGACACTCCTCCCACAGTCTTCAGGGCAAGGGTTGTAATATGCCCTGAGGTTATATAAGGTTTTTATAGAAAGCTTTGTCGTAGAAACTTGAAAAAGGGCTCATTCGATTGGAAATTCAAAGGGCTAGTGCCCTTTTTAATAGTCGAAAGCGATTTGAAGGCAACTAACCCTCCTCTCACACCCATCTTTTCACAAAACACATCCAATCAATATTTTAGATAGCCATTTTGTTCAGCGTAGTTGATTTTTAGATAGAAAATATGTTTTTAAGGAAGACTCTCCCCCACAAGCGTTAGGGCAAGGGTTTTAAGTTATGCCCTGGGGGCATATAAGGTTTTTATAGAAGGCATTGTCGTAGAAACTTCAAAACAGGCTCATTCGATTGGAAATTCAAAGGGCTAGTGCCCCTTTTAATAGTCGAAAGTGATTTGACGGCAACTAACCCCGCTCTCACGCCCGTCTTTTCTCCAAGCACAACCAATCAATATTTTCGGCAGTGCGCCAAAAATATTGATTTTAGTTCCCCCTTTTGAAGTGGGAACTTCGAAAAGGGCTTATTCAATTGAAAATAGAAAGGCCTGATGCCCTTTTTAATAGTCGAAAGTGATTGGAGGGCAACTAATCCCCCTTCCACTCCCACCCTCCCACGCCCACCCTCCCATTTGCCCATTATGTTTAAAAACTAAATGTTGCCTTAAGATTAAATAAAAATGCACTGTGATAATGCTAATTCTCAATAAGGCATCTCAGTAGTATTTCAAGAACGACTGAGGGTATTATGTTCAAACTTTTGGGGCTACTTCTGCTCTTGAAATTTAACCAAATCAAAATAGCGTAAGTGTATCCAAGCTATCAATGAAAGTAAACAGATTTTTTTGCGAATGATATCAAGTTTTCCAATTCAGGTCAACTAGAGGAGATATGAAACTAAATTAAACACTACTATTTGTGTCCAGATTCTTAAAAGAGTGTATGTTGTTAAAAATTGCTGAAAATTTTTCTCCAGCATACAAATAGTAGGCCAAGCTATAAAGTCATAAAAAACGAAAAGATTTAAAGTGTAATTTTCTTTTTCCCTGAAAAAACTATGTCAATATAAAACGAACAGAAATTAATTTGAAAAACTTTTCCACAAAATAAGTTTTTCAAAGAAAAGTAAAGAACTCCATTAAACAAAAAATGAGCAAGAATAAAATAAAATAATCTACCAAGCGTGAAACTACCACAAATTAGCATCGATAAATAAATGAAACCTAAAACGAACAGAATATTACAATAAAATAACCAAGTCAAACTCAAAACGAGCAGAAATTAACATAAGTTGGGCGCAAAACCCCTTCGCCTTCCCAAGGCCAGAGCAAAATTTGCACTTTACTGAAAAAATACAAATGAATGTGCATTGTCAGTTTAATATGCATATACTGATATTTAGTAATCAAAATGTTAATATTATTTGATTTATTAAAGTTATAAAAGTAAAAACATATATATTTTATATATATTTTTATATATGTTAGAATTGCAAAAGTTTATATATTCAAAAGAACATCGAATTTTTAGACACATAGCAACTTGATGGTTGGCTAGACAAGCCGTTGTAGCTCCATATTTGGAGCAGTGGGAATGCTTGAGTTTATTCTTCCGCCTGGAAAGTTTAAAGAGGCCAACAAGCCGGGGAAGCCACTGCCATGCTAAAATATCTGCCTTTCACCGGTTTTTAAGGCTTACTTTGCATTCCTGGCGTATATTTTGAAGTATATCGAAGACATAAACAAGAAAATTCAGGCAGAAGACACCCAGATTCATTTTGTCTATGATCGTTTTTCTGAAGTGTACAAGACAATAGCATCCCACTTTTGTTGCCTAGTTACACCAAGGAGAGTGATTCTCGGCTCATAAACCCAAATGACACCAACTATTATGTCGATGTCAAGGACGTGGATTTAGGAGCCGAGTGAAAGAGATTTTTACCAAAGAAACGATATCACTATTTTCTGCAGTTAAGTTTAAAAAAGAGTATAGGATATTTTTGATCGTTCTCTGTGATGAGAGGAAACAGCGTTTTTTCAACTCCAGGTATTCATCGGTAAGAAACTTCGATATTCTTTATCCACGCTATGCTATAGGAGTAAAGTGTAATCAGCCAAACCTGGGACCACTTCTGGCTCAGTTTCCGAATTTTCAGAGTGAAAATGGCCTGGAAGATATCGTTCAAAAGTGGAAGAGATTACCCTTTTGCTCTGAGCTTGGTACTTCGATTGACTCAGATCCAGCTGTGTTTTAGACTCAAGTTCACAAGCAAAAAGATGTCAATGGGTCAAAGCGTTTTCCTCCGTTCGGGCGTTTCCCTTTAAGCTTCCCCCACACGCTTCCTCTGCTGCTGAGAAAACTATCTCAGCTGTCAATTTGAACAAAACCAGCATTAGAAATCATCTCGGTTTCACCATCTTAAACGGGCTTCGCAGTTCAAAACGGATCGTCTCGAAGAATCGGAAACCACCCTTGAAAGTGGTTCTGCAACTAAAGTGGAAAAACTGTGGAAGGGGATAACAAAAAGCAGGGGCACAAGAAGAAATAGCAGTAAAAATGATCAACTAGCACAAATCTTAGTAGAGATGGGGGTGCCAGTCGTGACCCCACCACGTGGTTTATGGTTTTCTCAGTGAGAATGAAAAAACAGGAATTTTCTCACTTGAAAAACCATGAATTTTGTCACATTTATGGATGTTTTCATGGATGGATATGTGTGTTGTTCGATTTATTTGATGTTTTTCTCGGATGTCAACATCAAATTATGGATGTTTTATGGCTTTTGTCAGTGAGAATTTGAAAAACATGAACATTGTCACATTTATGGATGTCAACAGCAATTCATGTCTTTTATATGGTTTTCTCAGTGAGAATGAAAAAACAGGAAGTTTGTCACATTTATGGATGTCAACTGCAATTCATGTCTGTTTCATGGATGGTTATGTGTGTTGTTCGATTTATTTGATGTTTTTCTCAGATGTCAACATCAAATTATGGATGTTTTATGGTTTTCGTCAGTGAGAATTTGAAAAAACAGGAACTTTCTCACTTTTTTTTATGTTTTTTTGTGTTTTGTCAGTTAGAATTTTAAAAAACAGGAACTTTCTCACTGATAAAACCATAAACCACAAGGTCCTGTCACGAGTCAGAACACCTGTGCTATCGACCTCAATTCACCTATCGTGAATCAATAATTCCCCATAGAAACAACAAATTAATTTCCCGTTTCTTGACAAATCAATAAATCAATGACATCATCTGTAAGAATTTAATAATATTTTCATAGAAATATTTCTCAAGGAATAGATCCAAGTCATTAATGCCTTTGCCTCGGGAACAGTTCTACTGGTCGGACTCCAAAGGATATTAATAACCACAGGCCATGGAAACAATTAGGCAAGAAACATCTTAGCGATGAATTGTTTTAGCGCTCGAAAAGGTTTCATATTAATTTGAAATGCGTTAGCGCAGAGATGCCAATAACAAAGGAACACGCTGAATTTACGTTTAGGGATTATTTGGGCGAAACCGTTTTAGACAGGTTATGGAACTATTTCGGCGAAACAGATAGAGACATTTTAAAAGAAGATTTTTGAAGAGATTTTAGAAGAGAATTTGAGTGTGGTCGTTATAACACAAGTTTCATTTGAACAGTGTTGTGAGGTCCTCTAACCCAACCCCAAAGGGTTCCAATCCTCCTACCCCAACCCCGAAGGAAGCCCCCGGTCCTCAAAGCCCCCCAAACTCCCAAAGGCCCTCCACCGGTCCCCCAAAGGCCCACCCAGACCCCCAAAGGCCATCCCCAGGCCCCAAATTTCCCCCAGGCGCCCAACTGTCCCCCCGGACACTCAAAGGCCCCCCAAGCTCCCAAAGGGCCACCGGCGCCCCAAAGGCCCACCCCCCCCCCCCAAAGCCCTACCCGGGCCCCCCAAAGGCACATCGAGCTCCCAAAGGACCAACGGGGTCCCAAAGGCCCTCCACCGGTCCCCAAATGTCCCCCAGGCACCCAAAGATCCTCCCGGCGCCCCAAAGGCCCCCCCCGCCCCCCCAAGGCCCTCCCCCGCCCCCAAAGCCCCTCCCCCCGTCCCCGAAGGTCCCCCCCAGCTCCCAAAGGACCACCGACCCTCAAGGGACCCACAGACCCTCCAAGGCTCTCCCCGAGCACCCGTCTTTCGTTGATGTGTGTTGTCTGAAACCAAAGATTTGGGATGTGTAGTTTGCTACTTCAGGCTTTTCTGAGTTAAGGTTTCCTAGTATTTCCTAGGTGAATGTTGTCTGAAACCAATAGTTTAGGATGAGTAGTTTGCTATTTCAGGCTTTTATGAGCTAGGTTTCTTAGCCTTTCGTTGGTGTGTGTTGAGTGAAACTTATGATTTGGGATATGTAGTTTGTTATTTTTGACTTTTCTGAGTTGGATTTCTTAGTCTTTCATAGGTGTGTGTTGACTGAAACCTATGATTTGGGATGTGTAGTTTGCTATTTTATACTTTTATGAGCTGGATTTCTTATACTTTCATAGGAATTAGTTGTAAGAAAATTATGATTTGTGATGTCTTGTTTGCTATTTAAGTATTTTCTGAGATAAGTTTGTCTAGTATTTATTAGTTGAATTTTGTCTGAAACAAATAGTTTGGGATGAATAGTTTGCTATTTCAGGCTTTTATGAGCTAGGTTTCTTAGTCTTTCGTTGGTGTGTGTTGACTGAAACCGATGATTTGGGATATGTAGTTTGCTATTTTTGACTTTTCTGAGCTGGATTTCTTAGTCTTTCATAGGCGTGTGTTCTATGAAACCTATGATTTGGGAAGGGTGGATTGCTACTTTTGACTTATCTGAGCTGGATTTCTTAGCCTTTCATAGGTGTTT